>NC_044981.1:89741649-89933825 GCF_008728515.1 Papio anubis | reverse complement strand
TTAATGACTGCCCTATTGGATTGGAGACTTGCATGGGGCCAGTAGTCTCTTTGTTTTGGTCAGTTTCTCCCATTTGTAATGGGTGTATTTACCCATCGACTGTAGCCCCATTATAACTTGGAAGTAACAAACTTGCTTTTGATTTTACAGGCTCATAGGCAGAAAGAACTTGCTTTGTCTCAGATGACACTATGGACTTGGACTTTTGAGTTAATCCTGAAATGAGTTAAGACTTTGGGAAACTGTTGGGAAGGCATGATTGTGTTTTGAAATGTGAGAACATGTGATTTAGGAGGAGCCAAGAGCAGAATGCTATGATTTGGCTGTGCCCCAACCCAAATCTCATCTTGAACTATAGTTCCCATAATCCCCACATGTTGTGGGAGGGATCTTGTGGGAGATAATTGAATCATGGGGCAGTTACCCCCATGCTGCTGTTCTCAACATAGTGAGCAAGTACTCATGGTTCCATAAGAGACTTGCCCCGAATTCGCTCTGCACTTCTTCCTGCCGCCATTTGAAGAAGGACTTGTTTACCTCCACCATAATTGTAATTTCTTGAGGCCTTTCCAGCTTTATGGAACTGTGAGTCAATTAATCCTTTTTCCTTTATAAATTACCCAATCTTAGCTATGTCCTTATAGCAACGTGAGAACAGACTAAGACAGTCCTTATAAGAAGAGAAAGAGATGCCAAAGCTCTCTCACTCTGCCCATGCACAAGGAAGAAGGTCATGTCAGCAAACAAGGCCAGGAAGAGGGTCCTCCTCAAGGGCCAATCTGCTGACACCCTAATGTCAGACTTCCAACCTCCAGGACTGTGAAAAATGCCTGTTGTTTAAGCCTCCTAATCTATGGCATTTTGTTACGGCAGCCCCAGCTAACCTAAGTCACTTTCAGATTATAAATATTTACCTTTATGCATTTCAGATTTATAGTCCTTTACACTGTGCACATTTTTGCCTGTCTGTGATACATGTTTGTATCTTCTTAACAATATCCTGCAAGGACCAAATTTTCTTTGCTTTAATTTTTTTTGAAGTCTAATTTATTTTTTAAATGTAATTACTGGGATTTTTTTGGGCTTAACGAATACATATTTATCTTATCCAAGTTCATAAATCTCTCATATTCTAAATATTGCATAATTTCAGCATTTACAGTTAAATATATGCTATAATAAATGGTATTATTTTAATTTAATTTATCAATTATTTCTAGTATGTAGAAATATAATTAGTTTTTCAAATGTACAAAATTTCTTGTGATCTTGGTATGTTTATTCATTAGTTATAGTAATTTCAGCTAGATTACTTCAATTTTACCTGAACTATCATACTTTATGTGAATAAAAAAGCTTTGTTTTCTCTTTTCCAGACTGAAGCTTTCATTTAATTTTTGTGGCATGTTCACTGAATTGGCCACATAGTAAATGTTGATTCAGGGTGGTGAGAATGGATATTTTTGTTTGATGTTAGGTGAAAAGTTTTCTGCCTTTCAATATTGAGAAGATTGATGCTTTTTCTTCTGGTTCACTAAGAGATTTTATTGTGATGGGAATTGCTCCAGTTCAGATGTGGTTTGTCTCCCCAAAAACTTACACTGAAGTTTTATCCACATTTTGGCTGTGTTGAAATGTAGGGCCTAGTGGGAGGTATTTGGGTCATGGGGGAAAATCCTTCATGAATAGATTAATGTGTTCCCTCAGGAGTTAATGAGTTCTTGCCATCCCAGAATCGGATTAATTACCACAAGAGTGGGTTGTTAAAAAGAGTCTGGCTTCCTTGGTTTCTATCTCTTTCTTTCTCTCTCACCATGTGATCTCTTTGTACACATCCTCTTCCCTTCCACTTTCTGTGATGAATTAAAACAACATGAGACCCTCACCGGATGCAGCCACCCAATCTTGGACTTTTCAGTCACCAGAATTGTCAACCAAATAAATCTATTTTCTTTGTAAATTACTCAGTCTCAAGTGTTCTACACGCAATTAATTGAGACAGAGATTAAATGTTGTTAAATGATGCTTTTGCATGAACTGAGATAAAACTATGTTTTTTGATTATTCTATTAATTTAGTGCATTTATTGGTTAATCGTTAGATGTTAATTTTATTTTTCTAAAAATAAGCATAAGTTGATTACAATATGTATTTTATATATTATATGTATTTCAAGCTTTGATTCACTAAAATTTTCTTAAAGAGTTTTTCTTTTCTAACCATGTTACTTTACTTAATACAAATTTCTCATTTTGTTATACTGGGTTCATTAAAGTAATTGATTATTGTTTTTGTTCTTCTCTATTCTGAAAATTTTTTGCAAATTTCAAATTATATCTTCCTGAAATGTTTAGTTCACTGGTGAAGCTATCTGAGCCTGGAGTTTCTTTGGTAAAAAATTTTTATATAACAAATTTTATGTGTTTAATAGATTTGGCATTATTCAGGTTTTCTATGTCATTTTGTATAAGTGCTTAAAATAATAAATTTCATAAAATGACTTTTTTTTGCTGATTTGACAGAACTATCAAATCATAGTTCTGTCAGTTTTGTTTCATATATTGTGAGCATTGATGTTAAATATATATACATTTGGGATTGTTTTGTCTTTTCAATTAAAATGTTTATTTTGATGTGCCCTCTTTATCTTTTATAATATTTCTTCACACAAGTCTTTATTCTGATAAAAATATAGCTATTCCAGCTTTCTTAAGATATGTATATAATGGTGATTCATAGATGAGTATACTTGCATTATATATTTTTAATGTTTTGGCTATTTCTTTATATTTTATGTGCATCCACTGGAAATGCCTACAGTTGTATTTTGCTTTCTTTATCTACTCTAGTCATCTCAGGGAGGGTGTATTGCTTTATTAGCGAAATGTTTTAAATCACTTACATAAAATGTAATTATTGATATTACTGTGTTTAAATATAGTTTTTTTTTTTTTTTTTTTTTTTTTAAGTTGTCCCATGCATTCTCTTTTAGTTGCCCTTGATTCCTTCATTCTGGCAGTTTCTATTCCTTTGTATAGTTCTAGGTTTCTTCTATTACTATGTTCTTTCAGTTCCATGAATTTATTTTACTATTTCTTAAATGCAGATGCATGACTATGAGTATTTCATTCTGTGTTTTTCTGAAAAAGGCGCTATTTGTCTTCAAGTTTTGAGGGTGATTTTTATTCAATATGAAATTTCATTTGACAGTTGTATGTCTTTTTGCATTTAAAAGTGTCCATATAATTTTGTCTTCATTTTTTAAAATGAGAAATCAGAACTGATTTCATTATTTTTAAATTTTTTTGGTTTTTTCCTGCATGTTTTTAGTATTTTCTCCTCCTTAAAGTTTCAACAATTTGATTTGATGTAATTTGGTATGGTTTTCTTTCTCTTTATTTCATATATTTCATTTAGTCATTTGGATCTTGGGTTGATAGTTTATATCAAATTTGAAAATTTTTCTAACATTCAAACATTCCTGATTCTCCTTCTGGGAATACAATTATGCACATCTTAGACCACTGATCCACAGTTCATCAAAACTCTGCTTACTCTGGTATTTTTAGAAAAAAAAAATTCAGTTTAGTGTTTATCACTATCTTCAAGTTCACAATTGTTTTTACTGCAAGAATGTGTAAGTGTGTAAGTTGCTGTTAAAGCCATTTAATCGTTTATTTTATTTTATTTTAGTTTTTAACTTTTAGTTTTGTTTCAGGGGTACATGTGCAGGTTTGTCACATAGGTAAATTGTGTGTTGCCGGGGGTTGGTAGAGACTATGTTCTCACTCAGGTAATAAGTTTGGTGCTCAATAGGTAGTTTTTGATCCTCACCCTTCCCCCACCCTCCACACTCAAATAGGGCCTGGTGTCTATTGCTCTCTTCTTTGTGTGTGTTTTCCATGTCTAAGTTTTTCTCTTTTTCTCAATATCTTTTCGTTTTCTTTACATTATTTTCATGTTTTCTTCAGATCTTTCAACATTTAAAAGCAGTGTTCTAAAGTCTCTTTTATCTTTAGGTCTGTTTCTATCGACTGGTGGTTTTCCATGTATGGGTAATATTTATTTCCTTTTTCACCCATGCTTTCTCTCTTTCCTTTTCACTTTCTTTTTCACTTTAGCATTTGATTAAATGATGAAAATAGTGATTGTTACATTGTTAAGTGTTCTTTACAGTTTACTTATCCACTATGTTGACTTTGAAATGGACAGAAAGTCACATTTATCCTCTTGCACTCACAAATAACACTGAAATAAACATTCATACACATATTTCCTTATGACACACTGAAGATGTATTTGGAAAATACTACTAGGAGTATTATTTCTAAGTTATAAGTATTTGTATTTTCAATTTGTCTAAGTAGTACCCTATTGCTTTTTGGGATGGCTCCCTTAATATTTGCTCATTAGCAATGCTACCAGTTCATCTTCCTCCTTGACATTTTATGTATGTATGTTTTTATTAATTGAGAACTAAAGATGGTATATATTTCTGAAGTACATGATGTTTTAATATATGTATATACTACAGAATATTTAAATGATGCCAATTAACGTGAGTATTACTTCACATACTTATTTGTGTTTGTGTGGTAAATACACATAGAATCTAATCTTGTAAGTTTTCAAGTAAACAGTATATTATTATTAATTATTGTCACCATGATATACAACTTTTCACCTATTCATTCTAACTGAAATTTTGTTTTATTTAGTCAACATCTTCCCAATTTCCCCATCCACAAACATACCTCTGGTAACTGTCATTTCACTCTTTGCTTCTTTTCATGAGTGCAGTTTTCTAAATATTCCACATGTAAGTGAGATCATGCAGTATTTGTCTTCTCGTGCCTAGATTATTTCACTTAATATAATGCATTCTAGATTCATCCATGTTGTGGCAAATGACAGGATTTCCTTCCTTTTTAAGACCGAATAGTATTCCATTGTGTAAATATGCCACATTTTGTTATTTTATTCCTGAGGTACTGAAAACATACATTGAATCAATATATTGGCTATTGTAAAGATACTTCAATAAACATGAGAGTAGAAATGTCTCTTCAACATACTGATTTCATATCTTTTGAATATACCCAGTAGTAAGATTGCTGGATCATATGGTAATTTTATTTGGTATTTTTTTGTGGGGTCTCCATACTGTTTTCCATAAGGGCTGTACTAATTCACATTCCTATCAACAATGTCCAACAGTAGTTCTCTTTTCTGTACATCTTCACTAATAGTTATCTTTCATCTTTGTGATAACCACAATTTTAACAGGTATGAGGTAATAATTCAATGTGGTTTTAAATTGCATTTTGCTGATAATTAGTGATACTGGGTGTTTTTTTAATATACTCATTGCCCATTTATATGTGTTCTTTTGAGAAATGTCTATTCAGACCCTTAGCTCATTTTTAAATTAGATTATTTCTCTTCTGGATATTCAGTTGTTTAAATGATTTATAAATGTTAGATATTAGCACCTTATCAGATATATGGTTTGAAAATATTTTCTCTTATTTTGAAGATTGTTTCTTCACTCTTTTGAATGTTCCCTGTGCTGTGTAGATGCGTTTTAGTTTGATGTGATCCCATTTTGTTAATTTGTGCTTTTCTTGCCTATGCTTTTGGATATATATGTGTGTGTGTGTATATATATATACCCCCTAAAAAAATATATGTGTGTATATATATAATTGCCCAGACTAACATCATGAAGTATTTCCTCTGTTTTCTTCTAGTAGTTTTGTAGTTTAAGTCTTACATTTAAGTCTTTATTCCATAATTAATTGATATTTTATGTGGACTAATACTAGGATCTAAATAGCATCTTGTATATGTGTATATCCTGTTTTCCTAGCACTGTTTATTGAAAAGATTTCCCTTCCTCATTGAGTGTGTTTCACAATTTTGTTGAAAATCAGTTGTCTGTAAGTGTGTAGACTTATTACTGGGGCTTCCACCCTGTTCCAATGGTCTATGTGTCTATTATTATGCCAGTACCATGTTGTTTTGATTACTAAAGTTTTATAGTAGATTTTGAAGTTAGGTGATATCATGCTTTATTCTATATGTTCAAGATTGCTTGGGCTGTTTAGGTTGTGTTGTGGCTCCATATGAATTTTAGAATTTTTTCCTATTCCTGAGAAAACTGGCATTGGAATTTTGTTTAGGTGTTGGATCAAAATTGCAAATTGCTCTGAGTAGTATGGGCAATTTATGTAATAGTTAACTTTAGCTATATAATTAATAATATGAATTATTCCAATCTTTGAATATGGGATGCTTTCCACTGCTAGATACTTTTGCATGTTCATTTTTATAATCAATGAAGACATATTTGTGTTTTCATTTTTATAATCAATGTTTCATAACTTACAGTGTACAGATCTTTCATCTCCTTGATTAAATTTATTCCTAATTATCTTGATTTTTTTGTAGCTATTATACCTGGGATATTACTTGATTTACTTTTCAGACAGTTCATTGTCAGTGTATAGAAATATGACTGACTTTTTTATGTTGATTTTGTGTTCTGCACCTTTACTGAGTATCTGAGTTTTGGTTTTATTGGTAGAGTCTTTAGGATGTTTTATATGTAAAATGATGTCATCTGCAAACAGATAATTTTACCACTCCCTTTCAATTTGGATGACTTTTATTTGTTTCTCTTTTCTAACTGCTCTAACAAGGACTTCCAGTATTGTGTGAATAGATGTGGACATTCTTGTCTTGTTCATGATCTTAGAGGAAAACCTTTTTAACTTTTAACCAGAGTACGTAAGCTGTGGTTCTGTCATATAGGACTTTTATTGTGTTAAGGTAAAGTCCTTTTATACCTAATTTGTTGATAGTTTTTATTGTGAAAGGATGTTGACTTTTTTGAATGCCTCTTTTGCATTAAGATGATCAAATGATTTTTGTCCTTCATTCTGTTAAAGTGGTTTATCACCTCGATTAATTTACATAGGTGAACCATTCTTGCATCCCAGAGAAAAATCCCACTTGATCATGATGAAAAATCTTTTTAATGTGAATATAATTCAGTTTACCAGTATTTTGTTGAAGATTTTTGCATCTATGTTTATCAAGATTATTATCCTGTAATTTTATTTTCCTGTAATATCCTTGTCTGACTTTTGTAGCAGGGTAATTCCAAAATTGTGACATGAATTTGGAAGTATTACCTCCACTTTAATATTTTGGAAAAGTTTAATAAAAATTTGTATTAATTCTTTTTTAAATGTTTGGTAGAATTCAGCAACTAAGCTATAAACTTCTGGGTTTTTCATTGATGAGTGACTTTTCCTTACTGATACAATCTCTTCACTCATTATTGATATCTTCGGATTTTCTATTTCTTCCTCACTTATTTTTGGGAGTTGAATGATCTAGTAATTTATTTGTTCTAATATCTATTTGTTGGAGAATAATTATTAATAGTAGTCTTATGATTTTTATATTTCTGTAGTATCAGAATGCTTTCTCTTTCATTTCATCTTCTTTCTTTTTTTAGTAAATCTAGTTAAAAGTTTGTCAGTTTTGTTTATATTTTCAAAACTGATCACTTTATTGAGTTTTTCTATTTATTGTAATCACTATTTCATTTGTTTCTGCTCTAATCTTTTTTTTTCCTTTTTTTCTATTATATTTAGGCTTAGTTTGTTCTTCTTTTTCTATTTTCTTGAGATGTAATGTTAGGTTGTTTATTTGAGATTTTTTTCTTTTTAAATATTGGTGTTTATTGCTATAAACTTGCTTCTTAGAACTGCTTTGGTATATTCCATATTTTAGTAGTCAACGTTTTATTTTTTATTATGTAGCTATATAATTTTGGCCATTATAATAGACATCTAATGATATCTTGTTGATTGAATATTCATTTATATCAATGCTAATGATTTTGTATATCTCTTTCTTACTGGGTATCTTAACTTACTAGATGAAGTCTTCTCTAAATATTCTTTATATATATATATTCCTTTTGCTTTGATTTGTAGGTGTGCATAGGATCATTAAGCAGTGTGAGCCCATATCTAGAAGAGGTATCCAACCACCCACAAAAATATCTAGTAGTGGAAAGTACCTAGTATAATAATGTTACTGGCCAGCTTGGTTATGTCTCCAATTTGAAAAGTGAATTGGAACTAAGAAAAAGAGGTGAAAACACATTGGTCAAAATAACCCTATAAACAATACATTTTATTTTATATATAAATGCTTTTTTGATACATGATTTTTGTATATACTTTTGAGTACATGTAATATTTGTTTACCTGAATAAACTGAGTAATAATCAAGTCAGGGCATTTGGGGTGTCCATTATCTCAAGTATTTATCATTTCTGTGTGTTGGGAACATTTTAAGTCTTCTCTTCTGGTTACTTTGAAAGATACAGTATATTGTTCTTATCCAAATTCACCTTCTATTAGACTTCTGCACTTATTTATTCTTCTAATTGTACGTTTCTACCCACTAACCTCTCTTTATCAACCCCTTAACCACACACCCTTCCATTTCATAAGATCAACTTTGCTAGCCCCAACATTTGAGTGAGAAGATGTGATATTTTTCTTTCTGGGCTTGGTTTTTTTCAACTTAAGATAATAGCCATCAGTTCCACCTATGTTAATGGAAATGACATGATTTCTTTCTTTTTAATGGCCAACTTATATTCGATTTTGTATATGTACAATGTTTTCTTTACCCATTCACCCATTGATAGAAACTTAGGTTGATTCTCTGTCTTTAATATTGTAAGTAATTCTTTAAAAAACATTCAAGTGCAAGCATCCCTTTTATATACTTATTTCCTTTACTTTGGGTAAATACTCAATAGTAATATTGCTGGATCATATAGTAGTTATACCTTTAATTTTTTTGAGAAGTCTCCATACTATTTTCTATAGTGGCTATACTTCTTGAAATTGCCACCAACAGTATATAGGAGTTCCTTCTTTTCTGCATTCTTGTGAGCATCTGTTATTTTTTTTTATCATTTTAATAGCCATTGTAACTCAGGTAAGAAAATTCCTCAATATGGCCTTGAGTTGTATTGCCCTAATGATTAGTGATGGCAAGCATTTTTAAAAATATACCCCTTGGCCATTTGTATGCCTTCTTTTGAAAAAATGTCTATTCACATTTTTTTTTCACTTTTAGTGGAATTATTTGTTTGTTTTTATTATTGAATTATTTCAGTTCCACATATATTCTGGATATTATTCTAGAATATGAAGAAAATAAGGATTTAAGAAAGTAAATTTATTTTCATGATTTGTGTATTTCGTACATGTTGAAAAAATCTTGAAACTTAGACTTAAATTCCACTATAAATCTCATGATCTTAATACCAAAACACTCTACTGCTGTCTTTCTTTTTCCTTTTTCACCTTTTTTTATTGTGATACCCTACACGAAAACTCTGATGCAACTATAATGATCTCAGTGTATCATGCTTTGGTGCCTCCCATTGCTATACTTAGAATCATGTCAAGTGTTTTACTCTCCTCTTTTCCTTTCCCAACACCAATGTCCTTCTTTCTATTCCAGATATGTAAAAATTATTTCTGCAATTCAATGCCCAAATCAATACCATTATCCTATAAAGATTTATTTTCACTGTTTAAATGATTTCTATACATTTATAAAAATTATCGTATTTTGTTTATGCTGTTGATTTATTTTTATCACATTTTATTTTGTTCTCTATATTTTTTAGGAGGTATGTATTTATTCATCTCCCTCCACATTGGATCATAAGTTGCTAAGAACAATAACTGTTGGTAATTCCTTGCCTTGTATAAGTTGGTAATGAGTACATAACTTATGGCTGTCTTATTAACTGATATAATAAATACCCTACTTGACAATGCTCAGATTTTTCTGTGATTGTAAGATGTATTTAGCTATTTTTGTAAAGGCCAGTTTTTAATTATCTAGTCTGTCAGCAAGCTAATATGGTTTCCTTGGGAGAAACTGAGTCATTAGGGATTAGCTGATATAAATTTATTTAGCTGATACTAGATTAATCCTAAATTTGTTAATCTGCCTATTATTTGGACTGTTTTGCATATTTCAGCATCCAGAAAAGCATACAATTTACAACTTTGAGCTTTTCTTTTGTACATATAAAATAAGGGCTTTGATAATCAAGAAACACTAAGCAGAAAAGATATAAAATCCAAACTTATTTCTTACTTCTGCTTTTGGCCACAATAGAAGAAATGGTTCTTGCATTATGCTCCCATAATAGAAAACAGAAAAAATGTCGTAAACAACTGTTTTTAGATACTAGACAACCAACAGTGCCAAAGAGGCAGATATCAGAGTTTAGGAGGCTCAGCAGCTGAAACTTGTGAATCAGATTACTGTACAACAGAAAGCTACACAAAGAGCTCCAGGAATCTGAATAGGGGTAATCTCAAGTCTTTCAGCAAATACTCAGCTGCATATGCATAGGATAAGAATTCACAAGACCTGGCAAAGAACAATTTCTGGAGAAAAACAACAACTAGTGAGATTTAAACTGAAAACCTTCCAAAATTCAAACTAGTGTAAGATGTACAAGTTCCAACCAACCACATCAGAGAAGATTAACTGAACAACTATGGCATTCACTAGGCTCCCAGAAGGGTCACCTCTGGTAGTAAAGCTTAAGTAACCCAAGAGTAAAGGCTATGTTAGCCTGCCCTAACAAAACTTAAAAGTATCAATCTAATTCCCAAGTAGCTTAACTGTCTCCAAAACCAAAACTCATTTCACCTTAATTTATTTGGGAATGCGGTGGTACAATCATAGCTCAATGCAGTTGCAAAGTCCTTGGCTCAAGGGATCTTCCCATCTCAGCCTCCCATGTAGCTAGCATTACAGGTGCCCAGCAGACTGGTTCTTGCTTTGTTGCCCAGGCTGGTCTTGAACTCCTGACCTCAAGAGATCCTCCTGCCACTGCCTTTTGATCACTGGGATTACAGGGGATTACAGGTGTGAGCCACCATATCTTACCATCAATCCACTTTAAACAATGCTACTCTTAGAAGCATTTGCTTAAAATTTACCTAAAACCACAAGTAGATTTTAAAAAATCATAGTACTCAGTGAATCAAATATAAGAAACAGGTAAGTTTAATAAAATAATACAAAAGTATATTATTTATAAGAACACACCAAAACAAACAACCAAAAATGATTGTACAGAATGATTGTCTCTAGCAGGGTAAGGGGTGGGTAGGGAAAATAATAAAGTATGTGAATGAAACAAAATAAATGAAATAAGAGAATATATTTGCAGAGACCATGGAGATAATGTGACATTCACTAATGAGTATGATTGATACAACCCTCCCCTAATGAAGTAAAAAATAAATCGCTTGATAATATCATATTTGAAAGAGGAATTTTTAGCTAAGTTCCATAAAACCAAAACAAAGCATATGCTGAACACTTATTAATTTAGTTAATCTAAAACATCAATGTGTTTCACTTCCCTTGCGTATGGACTTGCTTTAAATTTACCTGAATAATCTGAACAGTTGCTCCAGTTTGTCACGATTTAATTTCCACTTACTGGCTGACATATTCCTCACCAGATATTTTCTCATCAGTTAAGTGGTCACGTGTAAAACTCCATAGTCTATCCAGATGAAGAAGAAGAAATCAGAGGAAGAAAATAAAAGAGAAAATGCAAAATAATAGAAAGATGAGAGATGAAGAAAGTATTTGAGGGAAGATGAAGCAGTAAATAGGTTGTTGGCCTTACAAGCTAAGAATTGCAAACCCTTCCCTTTTAGCGTTGACTTTCTCCCTCTTCATTCTGTAAGAAATTATTTTGCTTTACTAATAGTATCTTTACCAAATTTTAAACCTTACTTTGTTTCCACCAAATTAAATCGTATAGAGGAGTTTTATTCAATGTAGCTGGATGGTGAAGAATGGATGCAGGCAAGTAGGAGGTAGTTTCACTATGTTCCTCTATACCTCGGGTCAGGTCTCATCTTCGGTCCCTCTGCACATTTCTATCAGCAGAAACACAATTCCTGATTTCAGAAATCCAAAGGATCCATATGTGCCACCTTGGGAAAACTGATAATAAAAGTCACTACTACAAGTACATTTGATATAGTAAGTAAGTTAACATATGGACAGAGAAAAAGCAGTTAAGGAAAAAAATAGAGGTGAAGAGAAACAAATATGGTTAATCTGGTGCCAAACTGTCCAAATGCTATTGGATTTGGAGACACAAAAGAGGACAAGATGTAATTTTCACAAGTATATATAATATATAACATATAAATGTATATATAATATATAATATATAACATATAAATGTATATATAATATATAATATATAAATGTATATATAATATATAAAATATATAATATAAATACATAATAATGTAAATATATATTATAATAATATAAATATATGTAATATATATATTTATCCCCTTTTTTCTTTTTATTTTATTATAACATTTTAATACATTTGTATTTATTTAGAAACAAAAATGTAGTAACATATTGTACACAAAAGCAGACTTTGTGAAAGGGAAGAGATCCGATAGGCCTAGAGAAGGTGGTGAAGGCAAGAGATTGAGAGTAACAAAACAAAACCAAGAGCCCAATAGCCTTTTCTTTCTTTCTTTGATTATAAATATGGGAATGTTTAGTTTACATGCATAAATGTATTTGATTTATACAAATATGTATTTGGTTATACATATTACATAATAGTGTGTACAATATTACATTCACTTTTTAAATAATGCCTGCAGTTTCTTTTTCTTTCTCCCTCTGCTCTTAATAAATGGTTCCTCCAGCAGCTGCCCTCCCTGTGAGTTCTGCACCAACCACCACTGATAATTGCTCCTGTTAAGCATAATGTTTTCACAGCTGCAAGCAGGATTTTTAAATAGCAAAGGTGCACTGAAGCCATCCTCAGCAATTAATAAATATAATAATAACAATATTTGCACTTGTGACTTTTTACTCTGAGCAGATGAAAGCACTTCACAAATAAACATGTGTTATTAGCCTAATTTTTTACAGATGGAGAGGAAAAACCCACTAGATTTAGGTTAAGGCCACGTAAATGACTTTGCCCAAGATTGCCCAACAAATCAGATGCATGACCTTGAATACAACCAGGACTCCACTCAGGGCTTTCTCCAAAGGCCCTGCTTTGCTTTGTAAAAATCCAGCACCTATTAGCGTTTGAACTTTAAATGAGCACCACTTAATGCACTCATTTGTAATAACATTTGCCATAAAACCATCGTGTAGGTTCTGATTTCCATTAATTTTTGTTTCCATAAAAAGACAAACGTTACGTTTCGAAAGATTTTACAGAAAAAAAAAAAAAGGCGTTAAATCAAAACCTGAACACTGGATTTATCTTCTCCAGAGGCTTGCCAGTGAAGCCCAGTGGTGCAAAGGAGAAACAGTGGACGAAAGAGAAGTGCTCAGTGCTGGCCTGGAAAGCTTGCAGAGGATAGAAAGCATGAAGAGCCAGGGTGTTTGTTCAAGAGACATGTTCCTAGCCAACTCCCTAAACTCCTGAGACTTCTTTGTTTGTTAACATAGAGAGATTAGATACTTGTAACATTATATCGCATATTCACACACAGTGCCCAAAGGCTAACTTGTCTACTGGTTAATAAAATGTGCTCTACTTTCAACTCATCTATGAATTCTGCATGTTTCATGCAAAAATATGAATTTTATTAAGCTGCATAATTATATCCATAATTCTGTATTGTTTAAAAGACTGCAAAAGTAATTTTTAATTCAGCATCTTAATCTTCAAGAACATATATGCCCTTTGGTTTGAACATTTTGACAAAGCCTCTGACCCTAACACAGATGGTTGTTACCTGCTGGGACGGTCTCCCACCAGTCTTCTGCCTGCCAGTATGGTAATATTAAATCAAAATATAGAAAGATTTTAATAATTGTGTTTGTTGAGTTTTAAAGTTTAAAAAAATTCATAATTATATTTTAAGTCATTATTTTAAACTAAAAACAGTACATACAAGGCTTAAATATTAGAATAGTTTTGTATTAAACTGAAATGTAGCTGCTTCCTAGCAGGATTATACAAAAGACACTTTCCAAAAGCCTATACATTATTTCTTGTAAGAGTTAAGAACAACTGAAACACAGGTGGATGTTACATTTCTTTTTCAAGAAGAATTTCTCCAACCCTAAATATACTTCCAAAAAAAAAAAGTTAGATAATTATGAAAAAGGCAGAAATTTATTTTTATATATATATTACACACACATATATATATGTGCTATAATAGGACAGTATCTGATACCTGCAAAATTCTGCATTATATTTTTCTGTAGGAATACAGAAGAGCAAATTATAACTTCTTTTATAGGGTACTATAAATTATAAAGCTCTCATAACATATATTACATTTAAGTTCTGTAACAGTCCTGCACAATAAAATGTATAATGTTATTTAAATAATCTTCTTTTGCTTTTTTGTTAACTGTTTTTTTGATTCAAGAAAATAAATATGCTTAGGTCAAGAAAATATTAAATAATAATGACATACATAAAACCAAATGTATAAGATTAATCTTCATAATCTTTCAGTTTTAAGGAGTTAAACAAATTAACAAAACATATATATTCCTATAAACTCTACATATATTTACATATGCATCTTATTATTGCCATTGTATAGATATGTGAATACCTATTATGCAAACTCTCTAAAAACTTTATTTAAAATTTGTAATGGAGTTTTGTGAACTTCATAGACTGATACAAGTAGCTATACCTCGTTCTGTTAATAATCTGCTTAATAGCTATACAGTTCCCTCAATTGCTAGATATTTCTTCTTTTTTCAGGTGTGCTTCAATTTCAAGTAATGTTTCAAAGACTACTGAACATAAACTACTACGTACTTTCTTTAATATATCTCCATAAAATATTTAAGGTGTAATTAATGTGACAGAAATTTTATCAAACTTAGAATGTAATAAATATTACCAAATTTTCATTCGATAGTTTCTATGAATTTATAATCACTCTAACAGTTTATAAGAGTACTCAGACAAATGTATTTTAATTGGATTAAATAAGTATTGTATACAACTCAAAATAATATGGCTAGAAACCTCTAATATTGTCTCTAAAAAACTGTATAGTGAAATAACTATGAACACATTGACATACTCCCCAAACTAGGCTGTCAGACAATTTAATTGCTGAGTGAAAGTATCAATATTAATTAAAGACATATGGATGAAGCCAGATTGAAAAAAAAGAATGCATCTAGGCTTCAACTCTTGGCCTAACATGACCATGTTTTTAAAATAGACTATATAAAAAAGGCAAAACAAGAATTAGGTATTCCTCTTCACTATGTTTTCGGAGACTCAGGGCATATAAAACTCAGAAAACTGGACAATTGTCAGCCTGTATTTTGTATTTTGTTTTTTGGTCTCCATGAGGCATCACTACGCTTTGGATAACAACTTTTGAAATCCTTTCAGAGTGAGTGCGTGAATCACAGAATACGTTTGTGTAGAAACAGAGGGCCAAGGAGGACGTTCAAAGAAATAATGGGAAAAAACCTATTCTTTCTATTGTTGGTGGTATAGTTTCTCAGATATATATTGGAGGAAGGGTTGAAGAGAAAAGCAATGCTAGTTAATTGTGCTTGCTCGAGGACCCTGGTTTTCACATTATTTGCAACTTTTAGAGAAACAAGTAGTGGAGTATAAGGAAGGCTGATGAAAGCCTAAAGAAATGTAAAAAGTGTTACTGGAAACATGTCATATCAACTTGCTCTGTAGCTCAACATATGAAAAAGATTTAAAAAAATTTGTCAAAAATCATACTGACAATGGGAAACAAATACATATCAATAAAATGAGAGGAAATACTACCTTCTGAGGGGGAAAAAAGCTATCCTGAAAAATAGAAAAGAAAGGGAATAACACATCTGACAACTTACGAAATAAAGATCTAATTCAGGATCCTAACTTCCAAACTTTCAGAAAAATATTTGGCACTTTCATGAGCATGATAAAAATTACCTTCATGAAATACTAACAGAAGAAGAAAATATCATTTAGAAAAAACAGTTAAAAATGAAAGACGTTGCTGTGAAACGGAAATAAAATGAAATTAAAAGAAAATAGGATAATACAGGAAAAATAAAATAAAGCATAGTAGTATAATTAATGTCTACTAAATTGCGGTAGCATAATGAAATATGTAAATCCCCAAATAAAAAATCAAACTTATATTAAAGAAAATTAATAAGGTAAACACTCACAAAATGCAAATGCAAATGCTGAAGAGTTGAAAAAAATCATGAGGACATTTTATATGCGTATTTCAGATAATTAATATACAATTATTATTATGATTTTGGGGGAAAGAATCTCACCCTGTTGCCCAGGCTGGAGTGCAGTGGCATCATCATGGCTCACTGCTGCCTCAACCTGTGGCTCAGGTGATCCTCCCACCTTATCCTCCCTAGTAGCTGTGACTACAGACATGCGCCACCATGTCCATCTAATTTTTTGTATTTTTTTGTAGATACGTGCTTTTACCATGTCACCCTGGCTGGTCTTGACCCCCTAGGCTCAAGCAATCCACCCTCATCATTCTCCCCAAATGCTGAGATTACAGGCATAAGCCACTGCACCCAGCCTACAAGTAATTTTTAATTGATATTCTTGAAGATCAGACCAGGGCAAACAAAATAAATGCAACAAAGTAAGAATAGAAAAATAAACTGAAGAAACTTCAATTGATATTTTAAAAGAAAATACATATATTAATGCACACCACAGCTGTATTATAAGAATAAAGAAAAATCTTGTTGAATTATGTATATGTATATACAAAAACTTTGGCAAATGCAAATGTAAGTAGACAGAAAAAAATAGTAATATTACATTTGTATGTACTTCTCAATCTTTTGCAGATAAACTGGGAAAAACATATATAAAGATATAACGTACTTAATGGTATGAAAATATATTTGATTTATTGAACAAATAAAGTACATTAATTTTTATTTCTTTTTTATTTACATGTATTTAGTATATAATTTTCTTGTCTTTGAGTTTTTATGTCTTAATTTTTCTGTTTAATTATGATTAACATACAGAAAAATACACAGGTCTTACGTATACAGTTTAATGAGTTGTGACTTATGCCCATAGAACTGATACCGATATTAAGATATAAAACATTTTATCACCTCAGAGAATTCTCTCATGTCCCTTCCTATTTAACATACTCTCCAATAGGCAAATAATTTCCTATCTCTTTTATTATCCTAGCTTAGTTTTTGCCTGTTCTGGACCTTCATCTTAATCATATTAGAAGGTAAGGACTCTTTGTCTAAGCTCACCACAATGTTTGTGAGATTCAACCTTTTGTTGCATAAAATCATTGTTTTTTCCTTGTAACTATTGAAAGTATTCAATGTTGTGGCTTTTCTACGATCTATCCAATCCTTTAACAATAAACTATTTCCATTTTTTACTGCTATTAAGAAATTAAGAAAGCTTCTATGCATATGATTTTAGAGGCCATAATATGTTTTTGTTTCACTGTATAAATACATGAGTAGAACTAGCTCATAAGGTTGATGTATCTTTATAAGAAACTGTCAGATAGTTTTACAGAGTGGTTATATAATTTTACACTTTCAACAGTCAATAGAGGAGATGTTGGTATGTTATAAATCCTTGCCAACATTTGGAGTTTCTGTGCTTCTAATTATAGCTTTTCTGGTGGGTATGTAGTAGTACTTCATTATGTTAAAATTTGCATTTTTTCTAACAAGTACTGTCAAGGACTTCCTTATATGTTCATTGGCCATGTACCTATTTTCCTTTTAGAAGTCTGTTAATAATTTTAATTGGGTTATTTGTATTTTTTTATAACATAATGTAAATATATTTATATGCTTTAGATAATGTAAGAATATTATAAATATATAAAGTATATAATACATTTTTATCTATATGTAAATATATTTTAAATCACAGAATATATACTTCAGATAATGTAAGAATATTTTATATATTTATAATATATAATTATATATTTATATAATATAAATAAATAAAGAATAAATACAAATGTATATAATATACTTACATTATCTAAAATATATATTATCATTTATAAGTAAATTATATTTATTTATATATTTATTTATAATCATTTATAGTAATTGTTATTTTGTTATCATAATTTACCGTAATACTCTTCAACATTGCATTGCTAGTGCAATAAGGCAATAATAGAAAAAATAAACAACATAAAGATGACAATGAAAGTGAAACTGTCTTTATTATATGTATTGTATGCATGATATTGCATACCTACGATAAAGACAGATAAATAAAAATATTGTAGGTGCAAACCTTAAGAAACCTAGAAAAAAAAGGTTTTAGGAAGAATTACTTTAGCAAGTAAATTTATCAAGGTCACTGGATTCAAGACAATACATAAATGCCATTTGTAATTCAATATACTGGCAAAAGATCTGCCATAATAACTTAAAAACAGAACGCTGAAGAATACATTTAGTGACAAGTGTTTAAGCCGGGAAATACAAAGCACTGCAAAGATTGATTTAAGAAAATATAGATGAAGGAGATGTTTTGTTAGTGGATTGTTAATGAATTAAAATACTTGAAATAGTTAAGCTGTAACTCTGCTCAGTTGATTTGTGATTGAAATCAATATTCTAGTTTTTAATAAGTAATTAACAGACTAATTTAAATTTTTTAATGAAAATACAAATAATCTAAAATATTTAAAACAACCTTAAAAATGAACAAGATGAGCAAATGTGATGGGTTAATTCCATTAAAATTTAAAGATTGCTTCACCAAATGGTGCTGAACAACTGTATGTGTATCTGTAAAGAAAACCAGTTGGGTCTTGGATTTTTATTGTTACTTCTTAATCCCTTCTGAGAGTGATTGAAGTTGTTTGTATATCAACATTTAATTAGGAATGTTGGGTTAGGGTATACCATTTTATAATTTGTTGTGTAATTGACTTCCTTTTTTTTAGTTTATCTTTTCCCCCTTTCTTGCTCTATATTTTGAAAGAGTTTATTAGAATTTCCAAAGAAAAAACTTTTTTCTAGCATTTTTTTTTAAGCATATGCCTAATTTGGTGTCTAGTATTCTCTTTAAGAATTGACTTTTTGGCCGGGCGTGGTGGCTCAACCCTGTAATCCCAGCACTTTGGGAGACCCAGGCGGGAGGATCACGAGGTCAGGAGATTGAGACCATCCTGGCTAACACGGTGAAACCCCGTCTCTACTAAAAATACAAAAATAATTAATTGGGCATGGGGGTGGGCGCCTGTAGTCCCAGCTACTTGGGAGACTGAGGCAGGAGAATGATGTGAACCCGGGAGGTGGAGTTTGCAGTGAGCCGAGATGGTGCCACTGCACTGCAGCCTGGGAGACAGAGTGAAACTCCGTCTCAAAAAAAAAAAAAAAGAAAGAAAGAAAAAAAATTGACTTTATTCCATAAGTGAGAATTACAAACCTCACCGTTATAACTTCCTTTTAGAAAACAATTATAAAAATCAACAAGTCAGTTGATTTTGCAGTATAGAAAACTAAAATCTTTTTTTAATAAATAATTTATCTTTTTTTTTTTTTTGGAGTAAACATAGGGACTAGAATAATCTATTTTTTTTAGCCAAACACACGTTGTGATGTGCTAATTTGTAGTTTTTTTTATTTTTGCTGTTGTGATGGTTACTTTTGTGGGTTAGTTTGGCTCAGGTAAGAGAAGCCCAAATACCTGGTCAAACACTTTTTCTGGGCATGTCCCTGAGGATGTTTCTGTAAGACAGGAGCATGTGAATTTGTGCACTGAGTAAAGATCACCCTTACCAATGTGGGCGGCACTCCCGATTCACTGAAGCCCTGAGCAAGAACAAAATGTGGAGGAAGGAAAAATTTACTCCCTTTGCTTGAGCTGGGCCATCCAACCTGTGGAACATCGGTGCTACTGACTCCTGTTCCTTTAAACTCAGAGTAGGACTTACACGGTAGAACACTGCCTTGGTTCTCATACACACGCCAGCTTACTGGAGTTGCCAGCTTTCTGGAGTTTCCAGCTTGCACAGGGCAGATCCTGGAACATCGCAGCTTCTATAATTGTGTAAGGCTGATCACTTATAATACAGTCATGCACTACATAAGGATACTTTGGTCAAGGACAGATTGAGTTCATGGTTTTGGTACCATAAGGTTATAATGAAGCGGAAAATTTTCTATTGCCTGTTGACTTTGTAGCCATCATGACTTCTGAGGACAATACAATACTCATCTGTTTGTTGTGATGCTGGTGAAAGCAAAACTCCTGTGCTGCCAGTCAAAAGTAGAACAGGTACAATTATGTACAGTATATAATAATACATGGTGATGGTAATAAACAACTATGTTACTGGTTTATGTATTTACTTTTTATTATTTTAGAGTATACTCTGTTTACTTATTTAAGAAAAAAAAATGGTAACTTTAATACAGTCTCAGGTAGGTCATTTAGGAAGTATTACAGAAAAAGGCATTGTTCTTCTAGGAGATGACAGCTCCATGCTTGTTATTGCTGTTGAAGACCTTCCAGTGGGACAAGATATGGCAATAAAAGACTGATATTGATTATCTGGACCCTGTGTAAGTGGAGGCCAATGTGTGTGTCAGTGTCTTAGTTTTTAATAGAAAAGTAAAACAACCCAAAGTCTTTAAATAGGAAAAGCTTATAGAATAAGAAAGAATTGGCCGGGCGCGGTGGCTCAAGCCTGTAATCCCAGCACTTTGGGAGGCCGAGACGGGCGGATCACAAGGTCAGGAGATCGAGACCATCCTGGCTAACATGGTGAAACCCCGTCTCTACTAAAAAATACAAAAAACTAGCCGGGCGTGGTGGCGGGCGCCTGTAGTCCCAGCTACTCTGGAGGCTGAGGCAGGAGAATGGCGTGAACCCGGGAGGCGGAGCTTGCAGTGAGCTGAGATCAGGCCACTGCACTCCAGCCTGGGCGACAGAACGAGACTCCATCTCAAAAAAAAATAAAAAAAAGAATAAGAAAGAATTTTTTGTACAGTTGTACATTTGTGTTTTTAGTGAATTATTACAGTCAAAAAGCTGAAAAATAAAAAGTTGATTAACAGTTACAGTAAGCTAAGATTAATTCATTATTGAAGAAAGAAAATTTAAAAAATAAATTTAGTATAGGCTAAGTGTACAGTGTTTACAATTCTACATTTGTAGACAGTCATGTCCTAGGCCTTCACATTCACTCACCACTCACTCACTGACTCAGCCAGAACAACTTCCAGTCCTTCAAGCTCCATTCATGGTAAGTGCCCTCTACAAGTGTGTCATTTTTTACCTTTTATGTCATATTTTTTACCTTTTCAATGCTTAGCTATGTTTATATACACAACTATTTACCATTGTGTTATAATTGCCTACAGCGTTCAGTATAGTAACATGTTATACAGGTTTGTAGCCTAAAAGTAATAGGCCATGACATATAGCCTAGGTGTGCAGTAGGCTATGCTATCTAGGTTTGTGTAAGTAGACTCAACGATGTTTGCACAATGATGAAATCACCTAAGGACACATTTCTTAGAATGTATTAGCATTAAGTCACACATGACTGTAAATATCTTTCTATGTATCTCAAAGATTAGGTGATTTCCAAGGTCATGCACCTGGTAAAGACTGATGTCAGAGTTTGCCTCCAGACCATATTATTTCTAAGATATATCTCTACAACAATGTATAGCATTATGTCTTCACAGACATTGCTTTTATGGAGCTTACACTCTCTGTAGCAAAATAATCATTTATAAAACAATTTGATACAAAAAATGAATATTATTAAGTAATTAAAGTAGACAAATGCAATGCTAACTAATGTTCATTTAGGTTTCTTATTTATATTTGAAATTATCAGAAGCCAACATGGAAATATTGAATAATTCTCTAACTTCTTTGGAGAATGAATTTTGGAAACATTCTCCAACTTCAGACACAAATGCATCAAAGGACTGAGTCATTAATTGAAAATAGAATTATTGACTCACTTTTAAACTTTGGATTAAATTTCCAGCATATAAATTTAGTTATTTTTGAGGTTATTAATAGTACAATCACAGATATATCATACAAAAATTTCCTCAACATATTTCATCACTTTTTTTATATAACTTAGACTTGTTCTGTCTAAAAAATATTACTTTACATTTTCTTTTTTATTTTCTGTAGTAGCTCTTAACCAATATTCACTGGTTCTATAGTTTATTATTCTAATTGAGAAAATGTGAAATGATGTACCTCAGCCACCTAAGTTGTAAAACTACCACATCATTTACCTTGGGAAATGGTTCTAGGACTTTCCATTCTCATATTTAGACAAAGCTTATATAACTGGGGTGAGTTTGTGGAAAAATATGTGAAATGAACAAGTAGATGAGACGTTCCTTTCCTCTAAACCATTGCACACGCATTTCTTATTGAGAAACGTAAATTATCTCTCTGTGAAGTATATTTGAGGGAAGGGCATTCAGCAGTGAGTGAAAAATGCAGTTCTCTGGCAGTAGCTATATGAGCCACTTTTAACTTATTGGGGGAGGGAGGAGTACATAATGTGATTTTCTTGCTATGAATTATGTTCTCCATTTTAAATTCACAGAGGAATTTTATGAAGCAGACAGATTTACCAGTGCCTATCTACATTCAGGAAACATTTGAATTCTGTTAAGTAATTTGCTTAAAAATATTGATTGATTGGTTGATTGATGGTTGATGAATGACATACTGTCTGTGTGCTAGGCCTGAGGTCTACATTTCTGAATGTCTATTTAAGTGAAGAAAATATCTTTTCTTTTTATTTCTGAAGATTTTTTTTCTTGTAAGCAGAAAGAATGACCTATATTTGTTCAGACCTGGAGAAGAAGTGAAACAGTTTTTCAAGGTAGACGTAAGTAAAAGGGAATTTTTAAACTACTTCCTAGATTTAGTATATGCAGTGGAAGCTGTGAAAATACATGTAGATCTTGAATTAGAATGATATTCTCTAAAAGGCCCCCATTCTCATTCACAGGTTAAAAAAAAAAAAACAAGCAGACACCAACAAGCATAAATTAATTGGTACTTAATAGAGATATAATATTTATGTGCTTAATATAAAATTATTTTCATATATTATACATCTTTAATTAATAATTTAAAATATAATTGTGAAGAAAAAGTCCTCATCTTAATTTTGTTATTCAGCAACATTTATATTTTAGTGTATAAGTAACACATTTAGCAAGGCATTGTCCTGAGTGACTGAAAATATTGACACATTTAAAACCCATAACAGCTCTGAGAGAGATATTACTATTATCCCTACTTTCAACTGAGAAAATTAGGAAACCCTGGTAAGGAACTTTCCAAAGGTCTTACAACTTGGAAGAAGTCTACTTGGAATTTGAATTTAAGAAGCTGTACTCGAGTCCATTTTCTGTTATGTTTGGTTTGGTATAATGCATTCCCATGCACCTTTCACCCAGTTTCAACAATTACAAATATTTGTCCCATTTTTTTCCAACTACATCCTCCACCATATACTTGCTTCATATGTTTGTGTTTGTATGTGTCTACGTGTGTCTGTGTGTGTGCGCATGCAGTAGTAGTAGTAGATTAAAGCAAATCTCAGAAATATCCTTTCAATATTAACACTAGTATTATTTCTAACAGATAAACTTTTTTATATACACAGCCTTAATTTGGTAACCGCAATCAGCACAATAATAATTGCTTAATATTATTTAATACATAGTTGATGTTCTAATGTCACTGTTTCAAAAATACATTTTAATTGTTGGTTTGTGTTAATTAAGATCAGTCAAGAGTCATACATTGCATTTGGTTGATGTGTCTATATTTTTTTCTCTAGGGCATCCAATTTTCTTCTTTGTTTTTTCAGGTGACATATTTATTGAATACATGGGCTAACTTGTCCTGTAGAATGTCCCAATCTCATATTTGATAAGATGTGCCAAATACAGTGGGTTGTATTACCGGATATTAAAATTAAGTTTAGGAAACCCTAGTTGCTCATAATGGACAGTAATTATAATAACCCATTGCTTTGGAGGAAGACATTATTTTCGCTATAAGAGACACAAAGTGTTTCTCTACTTTACTCTTGAGGGAGATACTCTATCTTCCAAGGTTGTCTTTTATATAAATATCATTGAAAACATAGTCTGGAACAAAAGAACCATCACTGTCTCATTCACAATACATGCAGAAAAATGAAAGACCTGTGCAGAATTGTCTCTTCACAATATCCACCCTTCATTTTCGCAATGTCTTGAATTCTGGCGAATTTTGCCACAGTGCCACTTCATCAGCAACTCCAATTAATCTGATGTACAGAAACTAGGCCAAATCTGTTCAGTTATCTCATACAACATTTAATTAAGGCCATTCTAAATAAGATTCCAAGCAGCCTAAAGAGTACAACCTTAAGTATTGACCACAAATATGTCATCTAAGTTACCAGACACAGCTAAACAACAACAAACGCGTTTTAACTTAGAAAGCCTGGTGTCATTCTCTATGTTTTAGTATTGACATTTCCACATCACTGGAGACATTAATCCAAGCACAGCAAGATGATTTAGTAATTGCACTGACTCTACCTTGGACTATGAGAAGCAAGTCTCAGGCAATCATCCATAACAACCATGACCAGTGAGTTCAGGCCTCCCAGGGCCAATTCAGTATAATTGATCACTTTGGTTAAAGTCAGTGATAAATTTTGTCCTATGGTTTCTAATCTATTGACTCATGTTGCAGAGGTAACTGTCTTCAAGGAAGACATAAATAATGAGCAAATTTTCCTTTTAGGAAGTATCTCTGAGTAATCTAGGGAGTCTCATTTTGAAAAAAGATAGTCACAGTCATCCAGTTTAGCATTTTATAAAACATTCGAAGCTATCTAACATCTACCCCTGTGATGTAAATGACTATATTTTTGGGAGGGGACGAATTGGTTCATTTTTTCCAGACAAAAAGCACAATTCCAGAGACATGTATGATTTCCCAGGATAGAAATTCTTGGCCAAAATTTTGGGGTCTCAGAAGTGCAATTAGTGTCCATTGGGAGGGGGCAGAGATTGACAGTGCTTCCAATGTAGTCTCCCAGAAAACTAATATGCTTTCTAGGTTTGGTTTTAATAATTGATCAAATTCACTTTTGAAGGGCATGTACGAGTCACCAGCAGGATGGCATCTGTCTGTCTCAAAGAATGACTGACTCTAAGGAGGTGGGTGGGAAAGGTGTCCGAAGATATTGACAGGTGTTTAGAGTGGAAGGTGAAGGAGCTAGGGTCATCTCCTCTGTTTTAATAGTTTACCAGTAAAATAAAGATAATTGCAATAACATTTTGATTGGAGCTGTCAGTCAAAGTCTGGTAGATCTGACAGCCAGATAAATTAAAACTGCTTGCAATAGTTTGGGAGAGCCTATGAAGAGGGGGTTCCTTTATGAGGATGAAGGTGATTGTAAAAGACAAGTGTACTTAACATTTCTCCCTCACCTTTACTCTTAGTGTTTAAATTATTGCCTTCCCAGGTGATGAGAGTGTTGTTTCTTCTATTTCAAAACAGGTATGTCCCTTTGTAGTAGTTACAATTTCCCCTGTTTTCCAATCATACCTTGCAAACAAGCAGAACTTTCTCCAAAAGGATCAGGAGATTTTGAAAATAATTGAAATTATCTGAACTGAAATTGAAAGGAGAAAACAATTATAAACATATAACATAGCATCTCAGAGTTTTGGGAAAATAACACACCAGGAACATATGCATGATTGGTATTTCAGAAAGAGAAAAGAGAAAGGATAGAATAAACACTGAAGAAATTATAGCCAACACATTTACAGATTTAATGACTGGCATCAACCACAGAAACAAGAATCTCATGGAAGAAAGCAGGAAAAATAGGAAAATAAACAGAAACAAAAATATCTAGAAATACATTTTGAATTGCTAAAATGTAGACACGAATAGCAAAATTAGACACCGCTAGAGTACCTGCGTAGAAACAACAAAAATCATTAAAGACCTTTTTCGGAAGTCATTTAGGTGAGAAGACAATAAAATTACATCATAAAGTGCTGTTAAGGGAAATAAATCTTCAATCTGTAATTCTATAACCAGGTAAACTAGTATTTTTAAAAATGATAAAGGGTGACATCAGCAAACAGAGCATAGAAGAGATTGCTGGAATTTGTTTCCACCATAAAAATGTCAGTAAACTGGCAAAATAAATAAATAAATAAATAAAATTCTTTTTTTTTTTTCAAAAATCTGGATATAAAGCAAAATATTGGAACAACTCGGAATATTTATTTAAAACAATGACAACAACAATGATTTAAGTAAGAACAGTGAACAGTTTTATGGGGGTTTAAACTTTGCAGCTACATGTTTGCCCAAAATCAAATAGTCCACACTCCTGGTAAAAACTAGCAGCCTGGCAGCCACTACAGAAATGACTACCATTTAAAACTCCTTGAAAGTCTCATTTCCAAAGAATTCTCACTACTTAACCTGTCCTGTGTTTTCATAGAAGACCCCCACTTGCAGAGAGTGCATTTATCTGACCTGCCTCAGAGCTCACTCAGGACAAACAGCCTTTTCCCAGAGCGTTTGTGAAAATTATCAGCAGCAAATGTTTAACACGGTAGCTACCTGTGATTCTGATTACCTGGTGGAAAACGAGTGGTGAAAACCTGCAAGAAAGAGCTAGTGAACAAGATGTCCACAGAGAGCTTTGAAAAGCTGTGGTATGTTCCTATGAATCTAGAACCCTCTATGACATTGTGCATGCCTAGGGTTTGCGTATGTCCTGTAAAGACCTGATAATGTCCAAAGCTTGTAGCTGTGGCTTAGCTTAATATGCTGCACAAGCAAAAAGTGAAGGATAATACAGAGTTGTAAACTGCTTGTCTGTACAGTGAGGGCATACCTCAGAACACATTCAAGTCATCTCAGCAAAAGTCAGAAGATATCTTGCTTGAAGCATTTAAGGAAATCTCTGTATAATCATTAGCTGGTCACTAAACCCACCAAGCAGAGACTTCAATGGACACACATGACAAGGGAAAGAGACTTTACAAAATTAGTTTAGAAAAGTGACTCAGCAAACACACAACTGCTATTACAATAAACAGTAACCACTACAAACGCTGGGGAGAGAGTAGAAGCTGATTTCCACAGCCGTCAAGTTACATAATTTAAAACATCCAGTTTTCAACAACGAAATATTAGGAGGTATACAAATAGTATAACCAATACATGAGAACAAGAGTAGACAATATAAACAATTAATGAGGAAGGTGACACTGGACTTAAGAGACAAAGACTTTGTATCAGCTATTTTAAATGTATTTGAAAAACTAAAAACAACTATGCAGGAAAGAGTGAAAACAATGTCTCACAAAATAGTGAATATCTACAAAGAGACAGAAGTAATTTTTTAAAAGACCCAAATAGAATGTCTGAAGTTGAATATTACAATAACTGAAATGAAAACTAACTAGAGGGGCTCAAGAGCAGAATTAAGCAGACAGAGAGTCAGCAAACTTGACTATAGGACTATGGAAATTATCTACTCTAAGGAACAAACAGGAAAATGAATAAAAGAGAAGGAGCATGTCCTCAGGATACACCACATATCAGGCCATAAAACGAGACTCCAAAAATTTAAAAAGGCTCATCACCCTTTTCATCGTTATCATTATGGTTTAAGAAAGTTTGTTCTCCAACCGCAATGGAAGGAAGTTAGACATCAATAACAGAAGGAAATTTAAGAATTTCACAGACACACAGAAATTTAAAAACACACCGTTATGTAGTGAGTCATTCTCTGGATGATTTATGTAACAAACTTATACCTGCTGAATAACTGAATGTTATTCTTTTTCATTGTTTTCTTTTAGATTCATCAATGTACAAAACATAGTAAATTTGCTAATATCATCAGTGGTTACCTTAAATATTTTGATATAATTATTTTAGATATAATTAATTAATAAATGTGGACTTTGTTAGGAAATTTGATTGCTTATTAAAATCTATATATCCATGTTGAATATTTGATCAGCTTAGAAATAATGCTGTCAATATCAATATTCATAGCCAGTTTTTAATGTTGTATTCAAAGTTTACCACTGTCATACGAAATTAGATCCATTTATACTTATGCCATGGAAAGAAACTAAAACATGTAATTGTTCTTATTTAGACAGCACCCAATACAATGATTTGAAGTTGGTGGACATTTGCAGCATAGGAACAGGACACCACCAGCTCTATTAAAAATTTATTTTGACTATGTTGTTTCACAGTACAAGAAATGCCATGAGTAGTAGCTTCAAAATTTCTATTTTAGAGGGAATTGGTGATGGGATAAAATGAGAAGATGTTAGTTATAGGGTACAAACTTCAATTATAAGATGAATAAATTCCAGAAACCTAATCCACAGTATGACAACTATAGCTAATAATAAGTAAAAATATTGTAAACTCGAAATTTGCCAAGAGAATAAAGCTTGTATTTTCACCATAGAAAAGTAACTCTGTAAAGTGACAAATATGTTAATTAACTTGATTGTGGTAATCATTTAATAATAATATGTATATCAAAACATCATGTTTTAAATCTTAAATATATACAATTTTTGTTTGACAATTACACCTCAAGAAAGCTGGAGGGGAAAGCAGGCAATTAGGAGACCCAGTCTAATTGGAAGGGTGTTTTTAAAGATATGTTTATAGAGCAAATATACTGTTTGTCTTTCTAGTTGTTATTTACATGGAATGGCCTAGTGGGGCAGATAGAGATGGAAAATGAAGAACCCTCAAACATCATTATAGCTGTCACTTAATAGTACTCTGTAGCAATAGTCTTGTGGAAACAGAATTGATCTTCTTAGACTTATGGATGCTTTTTGGAAGTTGATTTGCAATGCAGAGAACTGTTTTTATGAACTCATCTACTGTGCTGGGATACACTAAGCTAAGTAGATATAGTTTTATTCAGATACTGAAAATTGCATTTCGATGTGTTAAGATTTGTGCTCTGAGCTCTCCAGTATTAATGGAGGCAGCAACCATGCCTGTAAAAAATTCCTATGTTGTAGAAAATAAAAAAATGAACTATCCTAGAACAGAGCCATTTGAACTGGTATTCTCCCTTATAATATGTTCTAGCAACTAAAAGTCAGTCATTTTGCTTCTCCAAAGTGGGAAACAAGCAAGTAATTTTGGGGAGGAAAAAACTGAGGGAAAACAGTTTTAGAAAAGCTGCACCTGTTTACCTTAGCTTAGCTGTAGGTAATTCCACAAAATAAATGCATTCAGCATTGTGAATAAACTGTGAAGTGAATTTTTAAAAAAATATTCCCTTTAATTATAACTGGCACTTATGAGTTTAATACTGGAGGCAGCTGAAAAGTGATATAAGTGTTAGTGAGCTATAGCAATGTGGGCCTCCGATATAAGTGACTGGTTATGGTTTAATAATCCTAAAAAGGACACGTACGTAAACCAAATGTTTAATTTCACATATTGAACATCAAAGGTACTTTTTTCCCTCCTTCTCACAGTAAAACTACTTTTAACACAGTCTGGAAATTGGTTTACAGACTTTTCTTATAGCCAAAGACATGAGAACAGAAATTCCGGCCATGTGGCTGCCTAAAGCTGTAGCCCTTGGCCTGCCATAGATGATTAAAAAGGTTCTATATAGAAAGAGTCAAGACTTTTTTTTGTCTGTGTTTCTAAGCAAGTGTGATTTGGAACAGTTTAAACAGGGAGAGACCTGTATTCTTGGAAACCTTGACTCTTTTTTACTTTCTTGTTATTTCCAGCTGGATGAAACCTCTGTTTTTTTTGGAAATCAGGTGCCTGTCTAGAAGAAAGCCAAATTTTTAGGAATTAGATGAAAATAACACTTGCTATTTTATATTTTCAAATGTAAAATTGCCACTGAAAGGCAAGGGCAACTTGGGTTAAAAAAAATATATAAGTTGGCTTGAAATTGCAGGGAGAAGTTAAAAGAATAGATATGTTGTAAATCATATGGCAAAAGTGTCACATCCTACCCAAAGTCACACATGTTTTCCTTAATAGAGAAGTCACTCTTTTCATTCAAAGAGTATTTCCCTGTAGCTAGTCACATCCATTTAGTTCAGTGTTCAACAGCTTGCCAAAGCAAGAGTCTTTGTAGGTTTAAGTATATTCATATGTTTATAAAAATGACACACTGATTAGCAACTAGAGATCCAAGAAAGTTTGCGTTATAGCCACTCCCCCCCACGATAAAAAATTTACAAATAATGAATAGCAGTTGAAGTGTTTTTCTTTTTTTTTTTTTAAGTCTAAATTTATTGATCATGGGTTTATACTTAAACCCTTACATAGTACAGGAGGACATGGAGTCAAACATCCCCATTCTTGATCCATTTTCTGTTTGAACTTGAGCAAATTATTGAATCTCTGTCTCATTTTCTTAAACTTTAAAATTTAGAAATAATAATACACAATTTATGAGGTTATTTAGGATTAAATAAAATATATATCTGAAGTTTTAGGACAAAGCTTGGTATGCAGAACCACACCTGATATTCAGTAGGCACTCAACAAAGGCACTCAATAAAGGTTATTTATTGTTACTACCATCACAATTTATCCTCATGACAAACCTATGAATAGGCAATCTTACTGGCAATTTAAACATGAAAAAATTGAGAATTGGCAATGCCATGCTATTTTCTTAACTGCATTCAGGTATTCTAAATGGTAGAGCAAGGTAAACTGGATCTCAAGATAGGTATCTCCAAGCAAAAACCTAACAAATCTGCACTTCTCTCCAACTTGTCAAATTATATTCAACACAAATATATTGAGAATGAGGTATGTGTCAGGTCCTGTGCTTAGATCCAGGCATGTAACAAGATCAAATTTTTCACAGACACTCACATGTTAAAATCAATCATTTATATGTTAAAGCCCTAACTAGAAAAGTGAAGTAAATGTAAAAGTGTCACCTCAGTGTGGCAGTATGGAGTGTTGTCTGAGGACCTGGAAGATAAACACAAAATACTCACCATCCTCAATCAGGCTGGCATAAGTAGAATCTATTTCTTTAGCCATACACATTTTTTTTTTCTTAATTGAAATTCCTAAAAGCAGAGTCCAGTCTAGTAACTTACCTGTATTAAGTGTTTTTTGTTCGTTTGTTCTTGTTCTTTTAAGTAACTAGAAACCTTTTATACTCAGAACCTACAGTTTTGGATATCCATGTAAAATTTGCTATTTCTGATATGGTTTGGCTGTGTCCCCACCCAAATCTCATTGTGAACTGTAGTTCCCATAATACCCACATGTGTGGGAGGGACCCCATGGGAGGTAATTGAATCATGGAGCCAGTTATTCTCATGCTGCTGTTCTCGTGATAGTGAGCTCTCACGAGATCTGACAGTTTTATAAGGGGCTTTTCCCCTTTTTGCTCAGCACTTCCTGATGCATCATGTGAAGAAGAACGTGTTGGCTTCCCCTTCCAATATGATTGTAAAGTTTCCTAAGGCCTCCCCAGCCATGCTGAACTGTGAGTCAATTAACCTTCTTTCCTTTATGAATTACCTAGTCTCAAGTATGTCTTTATTAGCAGTGAGAATACAGTAAATTGGGTAGTAGGTTTCTGCTGTAAAGATACCCCAAACTGTGGAAGCAACTTTGGAACTGGGTAACAGGCAGAGGTTGGAACAGTTTGAAGGATTCAGAAAAAGACAGAAAAATGTAGGAAAATTTGGAACTTCCTAGAGACTTGTCAAATGGGTTTGACCAAAATACTGATAATGATATAGACAATTAAGTCCAGGCTGAAGTGGTTTCAGATGGAGATGAGGAACTTGTTGGGAACTGGAGTAAAGGTCACTCTTCCTATGCAAAAAGACTGGCAGCATTTTTCCCCTGCCCTAGAGATCTGTAGAACTTTGAGCTTGAGAGAGATAATTTAGGGTATCTGGCAGAAGAAATTTCTAAGCAGCAAAGCATCCAAGAAAAACCAGAGCATAAAAGTTTGGAAAATTTGCAGCCTGACAATACAATAGAAAAGAAAAACTCATTTTCTGAGGAGAAATTCAAGCTGGCTGCATAAATTTGCATAAGTAACAAGAAGTCAACGTTAATCACCAAGACAATGGGGAAAATGTCTCCAGGGCATGTCACATACCTTCACAGCAGCCTCTTCCATTACAAGCCTGGAGGCCTGAAAGGGAAAAATGGTTTCCTGGGCCATGTCCAAAGGTCCCCTATTGTATGCAGTCTCAGGGCATGGTGCCTTGAGTCCCAGTTGCTTTAGCTCTAGCTGTGTCTCAAAGGGGCCAACATACAGCTCAGGCTTCACAGGGTACAAGATCCAAACCTTGGCAGCTTACATGTAGTGTTGGCCCTGTAGGTTCACAGAAGTCAACAACTGAGGTTTGGAAACCTCCACCTAGATTTCAGAGGATCGATGAAAATACCTGGATGTCTAAGCAGAAGTTTGCAGCAGGAGTGGAACCCTCATAGAGAACTTCTGCTAAGACAGTGCGGAGGGGAAATATGGAGTTGGAGACCCCACACAATATCCCCACTACGGCACTGCATACTGTGAGAAAAGGGCCACTGTCCTGGAGACTCCAGAATGGTAGATTCACCAACAGCTTGCACTGTGCACCTGGAAAAGCCACAGGCACTCAAAGCTAGCCCAGTAAAGGGAGGGGAGTTTTATGTTGCAAAACCACAGGGGCAGAACTGCCCAAGGCTGTATAAGCCCACCTCTTTCATCAGTGTGCCTTGGATGTGATACATGGAGTCAAAGGAGATCACTTTGGAATTTTAAAGTTTAATGACTGCCCTGTTGGATTTCAGACATACATGGGGTCTTTAGCCCCTTTGTTTGGCCAATTTCTCCCATTTGGAATGAATGTATTTACTGAATGCCTGTTCCCCCATTGTATCTAGGAAGTCACTAATTGGCTTTTGATTTTATAGGCTCATAGGCAGAAGGGTCTTGCCTTGTCTCAGGTGAGACTTTGGACTTGAACTTTTTGGTTAATACTGGAATGAGTTGAAACTTTAGGTGACTGTTGGGAAGGCAAGAATGTATTCTGAAGTGTAAGGACATGATAACTGGAGAGGCCAGGGACACAATAATATGGTTTGGCTGGGTCCCACCCAAATCTCATCTTGAATTGTAATTTCCACAATCCCCACATGTTGTGGGAGGGACTTGGTGGGAGGTAATTGAATCATGGGGGGCAGTTACCTCCATGCTGCTGTTCTCATAATAGTGAGTGAGTTCTCACAAGACCTGATGGTTTTAAAGCAACTTTCCCCCCTTTTGTTTAGCAGTCCTTATTGCTGCAGCCATGTGAAGAAGTATGTGTTTGCTTCTCCACCACCATGGTTGTAAATTTTCTGAAACCTCTGCAGCCATGCTGAACTGTGAGTCAGTTAAACCTCTTTCCTTTATAAATTATCCAGTCTTGGGTATTTCTTTGTTAGCAGCATGAGAACAGACTATTACAATTTTCTTCTAAATAACTGATTGAATATCAAGTCATTATGATATTTGTATTACTGAAAACTTTCAGATATATTTAAGGAAACATATTCAACTGTATCTTAAATCCAGTTATTTACAATAGGAATAATCAAGGTGTTATACAGAGTTTGGTTTTCTTATTTTAATTGCTTTAAGATTTGGAAGAAAAAATATTGAGATAAAAAAATGTCTATTAATTACTTTTTTCAGATAAAATTAGGAATTTTCCCCCATTACTTAACAGTAAACACCAGTATAATTTATAGGTTCTGTTACATAACTACATTTTACTTTAACAGTATTATAACCTAATTAATTATATCTTCATGTAAACTTCTTCAAAAATCACAAAAATTGAACTTTATAGTCATTTGGGAAAGAATATTCTATTTTATTTTTTCTGAAAATATTAACAGCTCTAATGGCTAATATTTATACACTTTTACCTATGATCCCTTATTTAACTGTTTAGCAAATCTGAACTCAAGTATTTCAAGTCTAAACCCTACAGCCGATTCATTACATCTAGCAATTCTGCTTCTGATACTGACAAAAAAAGTCTTACAGGCGGAATGATGTGATGATTTTGCTCAGAATAGCTCTCTCAGCATTTCTCCCACCTGAATCTGAGCCATTGTGTGATCAGCTATTGAGGCTATCAGGGATCCTGGCACTTGGCATTTTTCTACCTCTTTCCATTTTATACACGTTGCATTTTCTGCCTGCAATATAGTAACGAGTAATTATAAATTAAAAGCAGCATGTATTTCTTCATTTGTCATAAGCAGTGCAGTATTTTTAAATAACTTCAAATGATCTTATTACACTCTGATGATTTTTAGTGAAAGATACTTTGTTTTCAACATATTTAATACTACAGTATACAAAACACAAGATGGAGTGTGACTACTGCAAAGAGTTGGCCTTTGGTTTCAAACAGCAGTGAGTGCTCACAAAAGCACTATCCATAATTCATGGTTTCTCTTTGTTTAATTTTTTAAATCTTTTACTTATTTATTATCTAACAAAGTTTGTATCAATAGCCTACAGGATGATTTTCAATGAGATTTCTTAGGCAAGAATGAAGTAAATGCAAAACAGAAGTTATTTTTCTTTACACCTCAGGAAAAATGCTTATTCAACTTGATGAATCAAAGTGTATCTGTAAATCCTCAAAATTAAAATGGCCTTGGAAATTTTATAAATTAGAGAAGAGTATTACAAATTTAGAAAAGTTCAGAGTATAATGGAGACCAATTTAGTAAATATTTAAGTAGTATTATTTTGGTAATTGTTAGACATTTGAGTTTTCGATGTTTGGTGTTTCAGGTTGAAGGTAACGTTTAAATAATTTCCAAAATTCTAATTTATTAAATCAAAGAATAAGCAATATTAAGATAGGAAATTACAGTCACAATTTATATTCAATTCATACTCATTATATTGCTTATTCTAAATGTGCTATGTTTTATTGTCATCATATTAGTGTAAAAGATATGACATACATAAATAAAATAATTTTATAATATACATTTGCATATATTAACCACTTTGATTAAAAATTTTTAATATTGTATAACATGGCGACTATAGCTAATACATTGTATTATTGAAAATCACTGATAGTAGATATTTAGTACTTTCATAGAAAATATATAAGTATGTGAAGTAATGCATATGCTAACTAGCTTGATTACATTATTTCACAAAGTATACATATTTCAAAGAATGTTATACCAAAAAAAGTAAGTTTACCATCATTGCTTTATTTTTTTATTTTTATTTTTATTTATTTATTTTTTCGAGATGAAGTCTCATTCTGTCACCCAGGTTGGAGTGCACTGTTACAATCTCGCCTCACTGAGTGCTGGGATTACAGGCCTGAGCCACTGCGCCTAGCCCATTGCTTTATTTTTATTAATATTTAAATTATTTTTTCAGAAACTTTCAATGGTTATAAATATTATATTTTACCTATGTATAAATCAGTATACGTTTCTTAAACAAGACATACTTATAAAAATGCAGTACTAGGCCAGGCGCGGTGGCTCACGCCTGTAATCCCAGCACTTTGGAAAGCCAAGGCTGGTCGATCACTTGGGGTCAGGAGTTCAAGACCAGCCTGGCCAATGTGGTGAAACCCCTTCTCCACTGAAAATACAAAAATTAGACAGACGTGGTGACGGGTGCCTATAATCCCAGCTACTCGAGAGCCTGAGGCAGGAGAATTGCTTGAACCCGGGAGGCGGAGGTTACAGTGAGTCAAGATCACACCACTGTACTCCAGCTTGGGCGACAGAGTGAGACTCTGTCAAAAAAAAAAAAAAAAAAAAAAAAAAGCACAGTACTAATATCTTACCTAAAAAGTATTTTCATAATATCTAATATTCAGTTCATATTAAAAATTCTCCAAATGTCTGCCAATACACTTTTAAAGCTATTTTATTTTCAACCATGTTTCAAAAATTTTTATAGATTGCATTTTGTTGTGTCCTTTTAGTCTTTGTAAAATCAATATTATATGCCTTTTTTTATTGTTTCCAAAAATGCATTTTTAAATATAGTAAATCTGTTTTTGTTAGAATTTCCTACAAACTGGGTTTGCCTAATTTTTTCCTCCTGCTTTCATTTAAGCTTTTCCTCAAACCCTGTATTACCTCTAAATGAGAAATTAGACCTAAATGTCTGGTAAGATTCAGGTTAAATATTTTTCAGAAAATATGACACAGGCAAGGCTATATATTTCGAATTGCTTTCCGTCAGTTGGCATCCAATATCAGGTTTTCCCAAAATAAATGAGGCTAACTTTTATCTCTTTTGTTTTCAGATGTTTACAGACCACAGCTCTCTATTATAGAGATATGTTTTCTTCGTTTTGATGTGAGATAATACTTTTGGCACCAGGCAAATATTGGATGCCCAATAATCTTTCACTCATTATTTTTATTTTTTTTCCCTACAATAATGATTATGTACTGACTCAACAACTTAATAACAAATGATTTTCTAATTACATCATTCTTTCTATAATTTTAGTTGACCCTCTCTAAAAAAGGAGCTTTTGATTACTAACAAGACGTACACTATAGTATTTCCTTAAATTTTATCATTTATGCTTAATTTGGCCTCTTTAATGAGTTCAAGATAGAAACTCGTTAGAGTTGGGGTAGTATTGGTGGCAAATGAGTTATTTTTATACTTACCCCTATCTTTTTAAAATGTCAACATGGACCTACACATATCCATTAATTGAATATTTTAAAATTTATTTCAGTCATTTTTTCATTTTGATGCCCAAATTGTGGAAACTTATTTGGTAAAGCAAAAGAATATTACATGAAAATAAAAAATACACCTGAAAAAAAATGTACGACTATTTTGGTTTGTACTTCAGAATATGTAATTTACTTACCAGATACCATCTTGTTCATAAAAATATTTGTATCATTATTACTTGTGTTGCCTTGTAATACATAAACTAATCTCATCAAAGTAGATGCTATTGAAAAATTCAAGAGACACAATCATTTAGCTAGAAATTAAATCAGAAGACATTGTTTGACTTACTCTACAGCATTGCAATAGCTATCATTATAATCTCCATCCAATGCTTAGTATATTACAACTCAGAAATTGACTTCCTCACATACTTAAATATATGTATTTATGCTGCTAAATATTTTTCTAATCTTTGCTATGCCAATGTCAGTTAAACACAGAAGAGCACCATCGAGTTTGCATTTAATTGCTTTGCATTTTATTGCATGTACTATTTTATGGATCTAAGCAGTAATATGTATTAGAAAGGCTACAAATTAAACACTTCTCCACATAAATCTTGTGGAGTTTAAAATGGTTTAAAAAATTTATTTTTTTCCTGCATTCTAACCTATGGAACTCAACAAAGGCAGAAACTGCTTCCATTAAAAAATAGAAATAAACATAAACATTTTATAATTATTTTTAAATCTGCAAAAATTATAAATACAATGCAAATTATCAAGTAACGTATTACTATGATAACATCCAAAAGAAGCACTAACTCAGTGTTTTTAGAAGTGAGCCATCTTGCATAGCTCTGTTCTATCTTGGCACATGGCAAGATCTAGCCTGGTAAGTTTTATGGAACAGAAAGTCGAGGAAGGAAACTGTGAGGACAATAGGGGTATCATATGATGGGAGAAAATTAAGCCTGACATTCAGAATATAATAATCAGCACCTAAGGTAATAGAACCCAGGTAGCAGTCACTGTTGTAAATAGGTATTGTGGAATTTAACAACTAACTAGCAAGAAATGAGTAGGTTGTACTAATAGGGATTATAAAACCTGCATACATTTAGAAATTCATGCAGCTAGGCAGAAAGTCAGTTGACATTATGGAAATCTGCTTTATGTAAATGGGCAGAAGCCACGAGGATGAATTCAATATGACTCTAATTTACCAAGAGAATGTCACAAACTTTAATAGACTCTTTCACTTACATGGACAAAGGTACTGGCAAGCTACCAAAATATTAAATGTCAGACATAGGAAACAGAAATAAAATAGTAAATACAATTAGATTATAAGGCAGACCCTAGATTTGGGAAACAGGATGAACATCCTCTAATTTTAAATTCAAAACCAACAACAACAACAACAAAAACATCAAAGCTAGTCTAAATGCAAGGAATGACTTGATAGGCAGTCTGAACACTGAGATGAAATTCCTTAATTACGTGCAGACCAAGACTGATGGGGCCTAAAGTGAGACAATCCAATGATGTGAACTTAGAGGGAAAACATATATAATCCCAGGGACAGAGCTTGATGGACTAAGGACAAAAATGGATTTCAGATGCTTTAAATTTAAAACTAACATTAGTTATAATTTTAAAGTTATACAATAGGAAAAAAATTAAATAATTTGAGAAGATCCTATTTCTAAAATATACATTAAATTATAGACATACTTAGATAATTGCAATCTTTTATTTTCAAAGTAATGTTCAAATACCTGTTATAGTCTCATATGACTGAAATAGTTAATGTTTAAATATTTACACAGTTTATTGAATGAAGTTTATAGCTTAAGATTTCCTTTTATTTGTGCATTTATTATAATGCAGTGTAGCACTCACTCTAGCCATACAAACACTTGCTTCATCCCTTTTTCTTACTAAAATGTGCCACTTTTTCCCTGAGATGCATTCTAAAACAGGTAGCTATTGAATTTTCATTGTTTTTGTTAGCATTTTAGTTCCATGTCTTTTTAAGGGGAAATAATGGCCCAGCTAATCACTCTGGATCAGGTTCATACTTAAATCTAGATAATTGGATACTTTTTTCCATGTAACATTTCAATATTTGAAAGAATTTCTTTTAAAGCATAAAAACAAAACAAAACAAAAAACAGGAATTTTTTTTTAAACTTGAGTAAAACAGGCATTATTATTTAGTGTGGTACATTTAACACGTGATAATGTATATGAGATTTACACCATCATTTTAATAGCACATTGTTTTAATTAGTTTCAATCCTATTAATTGAATAAATGTTGTGGTAGATAGTCTGGTGACAGTTTATTTTTCCTGATTATACTTCTAGTAATATTTTATGGACCGCATAGAATACAGTTTCATCTCCGTAATAACAGATCTCAAGGCAAGAAATATTTCATAAATGTGCTGAAACTATTACCTTTGCTAACCTTTTAGAGCCAAAATTCTGAGTTTGTTTTAAAGTTTTTCTAAACTTTTCCATGTGATAGGAAAGTAAATAATGATAATTTTCTGCATACTCAATGACAATTAAAAAAATTAAAAACACAGATGTTAAATTTAGGGAGCAATGTATCTATCAAGATTTAGAGTACAGTTGGCTCTCTGCATCTCAGGTTCCATATCTACAGATTCAACCAGCTGTGGATAAAAATATAATTGAGAAAAAATTAACAATACAACAGTAAAAGTAATATGAATAAAAACACACGGCATAACAACTTTTTACATAACATTTTCATTGTTTTAGGTATTGCTAAGTAATCTAGAGATGATTTAAATCATATAGGAAGATGAGCATAGTTAGTGTACAAATATCATGCCATTTTATGTAAGCAATTTCAATATCCTCTGATTTCGGTATCTGCAGGCATGTTGAAACCAGTCCCTCTTACATGCACAGGGATGACTGTAATGAAATGCATCTCATTTTATAGTTTACTTTAGTATTGTATACCATGTTTTAGTTCAGTATTTGGAAATATGTTGGAGCCTTTTAAGTGAATCTGCTTTAACAAATAGTACCAGTTTTCCCTTCATCAAACTTTGTCTTCTTGCTGATGGCTAATCTTGTGTTTCTCATACTAGCTCTGCTTCTCAAATACCTAGTTTTAGATTAATAAAATGATTCTCTTTGAAAATTCAAAATCATGTAATAAGAATTACATTAATGCCCTTTTTCTAGATTATGAACTCACTATATTACTTATTGATGTTTGCTTATCTCTCTCATCCCTTTTCTGTATTGTAATTGTGTGATCTCAACTTTTGGACACATCTGTCTTAAACATTTATTTTATTTTTGTTTAAGACTGAGTAGTCAAATTGTGTAGTGGGAACATAATTTCCATTGGAGATATGCATGGCATAAGTCTTAAAATTATTGGATAACTAATATTAATGAAGTCCATTTTTTTAGTTATCATTTTGTGCCAGAAAAGAATAATTATATCTTTGAAAACAATGGTCTTTTAGCTCTCTACGTTCAGGCTCAACTACGTATGTAGGCCATGGTCAAACTATGTGCAAGTTTTTAAAATATCAAACAAATTTGCAGTAAGTTTTAATGAGAGAGTAATTGCATGCTTTCATTTTCTACTAGATAATTATGTCATATAGAACATCTTATGTTCACCATCTGCTCTCTTATCATAAAAAATTCTTCTTTTGACCTACAACTTCATATAATTATTTATGTCCTATTTGTAGGAAAAAATGTCTGTATGCACTATCTACAAATCTCTCTTCTCCAGTTTTTTATTAACTTCATTTCAGTTGAGATTTCTGTTCCCAAATTGTAGAGAAGTTTGTATTCTCAGGGTTTTATTAATAAAGATTATTTCTCCTATTCCAGGATTACTTTTTAATTCTCATCAGTCACCAGCATTTGATTCCAATGATTGTTCTTTTTTTCCTAAAATCATCCAATGACCCCCTGTCTCTCCAGCTGCCTCAGTTTAGCCTGTTTTGCTTCTTTCTCGTGATCTTTCTGAGCACTATGGTTAGCATTACACAGATCTCAATTTCTGACATCCTTTCTTCTGTACATACTCTACTTCCTTAAAGGATGCCAAGTATCATGTCTTTACATGCCACCTCTGTGCTAATAACCTCATAATTTTTATCTCCAACTTGATGGTTTGCCTAAACATCTATTTATGTTGGTCAACTGCCTAACTTGATTATCCCCTTGCACATACAAAAGGCACTTCAAATGTAATATGTTCTAGAACAAGCGCTTATTGACCCTCTTCACACTTGGCCCTAAATGGCAATGCCATTCTTCCTCTTGCTTAGGATGAAAAATTTGAAGACATCATTATCTACCATCATTCTGTCATATAACAAATCTAACTTACCTGTAAAAGCTAGCATGTCTTTATTCAATATACATCTCAAATCAATGGCTATTCACTGCTCCACAACTACTATTCAAAATATAATCAGATATTCTATCTTACCTAAACAATAACCAAAGCCTTATAATTGGTATTTCTACTCCCATTTCTAATTTTCAAATCCCTATATGCCATTGAGAGCAATTGTATATAAATATGTCAGATTAAGTCACTCTTCCATTACATATTATTTTATTGCTACCATCTTATTCACAATAGTACCTTAAGTAAATCATTCTTAAAGTGGCCTAAAAAGTGCTACATATTCTAGCCCCTATGAGTCACATAATTCTTCCCTTCTGCTATACCCTTTTCATCTGTTCCAACCACACTTGACTCCTTGCAGAACAGCCTGGGCTTGAAATGATTTTCTCCAAGATAATTATCAGTCCAGACACTTATTTAATTCATGTATCTCAGAAATCAAGAGAGGCATTTACTGTCCACTTTGTGTTAAAAAGCCAATGACGCCAATTTGTGACTATTTATCATTTCTGACCTTATTTTTTTTTTCTACATGATCTATCGACAGAGCTAAACATTTTACCTAGAGTTACGACATACTTGGAAGATTTCTTCTTTCTAATCAAAATTCTCTTGAGAATCATACTGGAACTCAAAAATCCCCTTTGAGCTCTGATTCTAACAATAGAGATATAAAGTGAGAACAGGACCTATGTTTTTACATGAAACAGCATTAATTGCTTAGGATTAAAGACTTCCACTGGTAGTGGGTACTTTTCATGATATGCTAACAAGAACTCTGAGGGTTGAGGGCCAATTTAAACTTCTTCCTATCTCTGAAATAATTGACATAGGGCATGTTTATGAGAGAAGGCAAAGAGTCAATTTCATCGCTCTCTAGGATAGGCCAAACCTGTGGTCCTGGTAAATTATGGTTTGTGCAGCAAAATGACTTCATAATATCAAAGCTCTTTAAAAAATCCAAACAATTACTGAGTTTTGCATAATTGACATTCTGCATGATTAAGTGCTTACTTTTATTAGATTAGTTTTGTGAGTATTTTTTAAGGAATATGCAATATTATGTGTTGCCTGAATAGAATGGAAGTGATGCAACATTTTAACAATAAAGGCCTCCAGAGAATGTAAGTACATGGTAGAAGAGAAAAGAGGGTCACATTAGGCTCATTTAACAGTGTTCCACTCAAGCATGTTCCACTTCCCCTCAGGGCTTGGTTATAAAGATGGTCCCTGCTGAGGTTATGTCTACATATCACTTGCTGTATCTAAAGGGAGATACAGTTAATGGTTTTACATACCCCTTGCTGTGCTCAGAATCATATGTCTTCTCAATCAAATGATACAGATAATTAGTAATTCTAATAAAGGGCACAAACATGGGTACAAAATTGAAGTTTATTTGTTTTTAATTTTTTTAAAATTCCCAAAGTTTTAAGGTAGGCTTTATCAATACATGTAATTAGACTAATGAGCTCAACTGGTTATTATATATAGAGCTTAACAAATTTGATTCAGAGCAGATAGCTCTCTCCTCTTTATAATCAGATTTCAGATATTTTTCCCCAGAGCACTTTTTTTTGCTTCAGATTTTATCACCTGTGATAAAATTATTTTATTAATAGTGAATATCAAACAAAATAAGATGTGGGTTTTAGCAACTGGTTTAATGCCTCAAACTCTTGGTTTATATTTCGAGTTAAATGACAATTATGTAAATTGTATTTGTCAATTAGTATTCATTTTCGTTAATGTATATATCGAGAAAAAGAGTGAGAACACAAATTTAGGTTAATCCTTAACTCTGTCAGAATGTAAGGCACCTTTTTAGGAAGAGGTCATGTACAAATTAAAAATTGTTTAGCTAGCAATATTTTATTTCATGAAATATAAGATAATTTTTTCAATGAGTGATGAAAAGATTCCTGATCGAGTACATCTTACAACCATAAATAATTGCCTTAGATAATTTAGTACCAATTAAAATTTGTGAAAGTTTAAGAATCCCTGCAATACGTAAATTTACATTTCTTTAAATCAGCATGTTCAATAATATTTTATTAAGGCATATATTAAAATATTCATTTATACGATAAACAGTAGCTCTTCAGCAGGACATAGACTAGGAAGCTATGATTAATTTTTTAAAAATTTCCTAAATAGAATACTATGGAAATTATCAGTTTAATAATTCAGTCCTGAAATTTAAGTTCAAAATAAACCAGATTTGTCAGAATTGACTGGTTATATTGGTGCCTAGAGATCCATGGAAGCATCCACCTGCAAATACATGCTTTTGATTTCTAACAAAATTAAGAAATACTTACATGCTTTTCTAGATTTCTTCACTAAATATAATTTTGAATAAAAATAAGAAGGTATGAGAGGTAAAGACAAACTCAAGTAATGCCTTTAAAATTAATAACAAGTAATTATTCTAATAACAATGTTTAAAATGCTGTTTAGAATTGAGTGGCAGAGACTAACACATTCAAAAGCTAGCAGAAGGCAAGAAATAACTAAGATCAGAGCAGAACTGAAGGAGATAGAGACACAAAACCCTCCAAAATCAGTGAATCCAGGAGCTGATTTTTGAAAAAAGAATCAACAAAATTAAATGAGCTGCTATGAAGTCTAATAAAAAGGAAAGAAAAAGAGAGAAGAATCAAATAGACATAAAAAAAAAAAAAAATGATAAGGGGATATCACCACCGACCCACAGAAATACAAGAAACTGTCAGAGGAATACTATACACCTCTCATAAAATAAACTAGAAAATCTAGAAGAAATGGATAATTTCCTGGACACTTACACTCCAAGACCAAACAGGAGGCTGAATTCCCTGGAATAGACCAGCCTTTATACTCTGGGAATTGGGCAAAATAATTAATAGCCTACCAACCAAAAAAAAAGTCCAGGACCAGGCCCAGTTGCGAATTCTACCAGAGAACACAGGAGCTGGTACCATTCTACTTCTGAAACTATTCCAATCAATAGAAAGAATCCTCCTAACTCATTTATGAGGCCAACATCGTCCTGATACAGAAGCCTGGCAGAGACACAACAAAAAAGAATTTTAGACCAATATTCTGATGAACATCGATGCAAAAATCTCAATAAAATGCAGCGACAGATCTAGCAGCACATCAAAAGCATCCACCATGATCGAATGGGCTTCATCCCTGGGATGCAAGGCTGGTTCAACATATGCAAATCAATAAGTGTAATCCAGCATATAAACAGAACCAAAGACAAAAACCACATGATTATCTCAATAGATGCAGAAAAGGCCTTTGACAAAATTCAACAGCCCTTCATGCTAAAAACTCTCAATAAATTTGGTATTGATGGAACGTATCTCAAAATAATAAGAGCTTTTTATGAGAAACCCACAGCCAGTATCATACTGAATGGGTAAAAACTGGAAGCATTCCCTTTGAAAACTAGCACAAGACAGGGATGCCCTCTCTCACCACTCCTATTCAACCTAGTGTTGGAAGTTCTGGCTAGGGCAATCAGTCAAGAGAAAGAAATCAAGGGTATTCAGTTAGGAAAAGAAGAAGTCAAATTGTCCCTCTTTGCAGATGACATGATTGTCTATTTAGAAAACCCCATCATCTCAGACCAAAATCTCCATTGGTCTATATCTCTGTTTTGGTACTAGTACCATGCTGTTTTGGTTACTGTAGCCTTGTAGTACAGTTTGAAGTCTGGTAGCGTAATGCCTCCAGCTTTGTTCCTTTGACTTAGGATTGTCTTGGCAATGCGGGCTCTTTTTTGGTTCCATATGAACTTTAAAGCAGTTTTTTCCAATTCTGTGAAGAAAGTCATTGGTATCTTAATGGGGATGGCATTGAATCTATAGATTACCTTGGGCAGTATGGCCATTTTCACGATATTGATTCTTCCTATCCATGAGCGTGGAATGTTCTTCCATTTGTTTGTGTACTCTTTTATTTCACTAAGCAGTGGTTTGCAGTTCTCCTTGAAGAGGTCCTTTACATCCCTTGTAAGTTGGATTCCTAGGTATTTTATTCTCTTTGAAGTTTTCTGTTCCTGCATTAGCTTGCTGAGGATAATGACTTGCAGCTCCATCCACAATCTCTGCAAGGACATGATCATGTTCTTGGTATGGTATAGTATTCCATGATATATACTGTACCACATTTTCTTGATTCAGTCTATCACTGATGGGCATTTGGGTTGATTCCATGTCTTTGCTAATGTGAATAGTGCTGCAATACAGATACATGCATGTATCTTTATAATAGAATTATTTATATACCTTCAGGTATTTGCTGGGTCAAATGGTATTTTCTGGTTCTGAGTCTTAGAGGAATCATACACAGTCTTCAACAGTGGTTGAACTAATTTCAGTGCTTAAACAATGCATGAAACATTCTTATAAGCTCTGCAGTCCCCACCAGCATCGTTGTTTCTTGACTTTTTAATAATTGCCATTCTGACTGGCATTAGATGGTATGTCATTGTGGTTTTGATTTGAATTTCTCTGATAATCAGTGATGAGCTTATTTTCATATATTTATTGTACTTTAAATTTTTTTTTGGGGCGGGTCTTGCTCACCATCCCCAGAGCAGTGCAGTGGCGGGATCTCAGCTCACTTTCCTGAAGCTCGCCCTCCTGGAGTTTCATGAATTTCTGCGCAAGCCTCCGAGTAGCTGGACTACAGGCATCGCCACCTGCATTGACTACTTTTTGTGTTTTTTGGTAAGGGAAGGCGGGGTTTCGTGTTAGCCAGGATAGTCACCGATCTTTGTGACCTGCGTGATCATGCGTCTGACTCTAGTCTGGTTACAGGCTTGAGCACAGCGCCCGCGTGAGAAGTGTCTGTTGTCGCTGTCCACTTTTTAATGGGGTTATTTGCTTTTTTCTTATGCGATTTATTTAAAGTTCCTCATAGATGCGGATGAACCTTTGTCTGGAAGGATGGAATGTAATTTTTTTTTCATTCTTCAGTTTGTCTGTTTGCTCTGGTATGTCATTCAAACTCATAAAAAAGAAACTACCACTAGTAGTTTCTTTGCTATCTAGAAAGCTGCAATATCAATTAGATCCCATTTGTCAATTTTTGCTTCTGCAATTGCTTTTGTGATTTTGTAATGGAAATACTTTTTGTTATATAATCTGAATGGTAATTCTGAAATTTTCTGGGTTTTATAAGTTTTTTCCTGATTTTACATTTAAGTTTCAATCCATCTTAGTTAATTTTGTATAAGATATAAAAGGACAGTTTCAAGTTTTCTATTATATGGCTATCCATTTATTAAATAAGGAGTCCTTTCCCAATTGCTTGTTTTGTCAGGAGGTTTTATTTGAAGAGCAGTTGGTGTGCTTGTTTCTCAGGTTCTCTATATATTTTGATGATTAGTCTTGTGTCTGTTTTGTTTTATTTTTATGCTGTTTGGTTAATGTAACCTTTGGTATAGTTTAGATCGGGTAGCATGGTCTTCTGACACATACTTTTGTTGGTGTCTTGGCTTTACAGGATCTTTTTGTTTTCTGAATTTCAGGCTAGTTTATTCTATTCTATGAAGGAGATTTAAATTAGTCTCTTAATGGGAATAGCATTAACTTTGTATAGGTGTTTACAGGGCAGTATAAGTCATTTTTCACAACACAATGATTCTTCCAATCATGAGCACATGGAATGGTTTTTTTTACTGTTTGTGTCTCTCTGATTTTTGCTTGAACAGTGGTTTGTAGCTCTCCCTTGAAGAGTGTCTTTTTCCTTTCTTGTTAACTGTATTCTAGGTATTTTCATTCTCTTCAGGCAATTATAGAAGTAGGTTCATTCATGATTTGGCTCTGCATCATTGGTGAATAGAAATGCTTGGCTGACTTTACGCTGGCGATTTTGTATTCTGAGACTTTGCTGAAGTTGCTTATCAGATTAAGGAGATTTTGGACTGAGACAATACGGTTTTCTAGATATAGGTTCATGTCATCTGCAAACAATGACAATTTGACTTCCTCTCTTCCTATTTGAGTATGGATTATTTCTTTCTCTTGCATGATTGCCCTGGACAGAACTCCCATTACTATGTGTAATAAGAGTGATGAGACAGGGCATCTTTGTCTTGTGCTGGTTTTCAAGGGCCATACTTCCAGCTTTTGCCCGTTCAGTATGATATTGGCTGTGAGTTTGCATTAAATGACTCATTATTCTGAGGTATGTTCCTTTAATACCTAGTTTGTTGAGAGTTTTTAACACGAAGGAATGTTGAATTTTATCGAAGGTCTTTTCTGCATCTTTTGAGATAATTTTATGGTTTTTGTCTTTAGATCTGTTTATGTAATGAATTACATTTATTGATTTACATATGTTGAAACAGTCTTGCATCCCAGTGATGAAGTAGACTTGATCATGGTAGATAAGCTTTTTGATATATTGCTGGATTCAGCTTGTTAGCATTTTCTTTAGGACTTTTGCATCAGTGTTCATCAGGGCTATTGAACTGAAGTTTTCTCTTTTTTGTTATATTTCTGCCAGGTTTTGGTATCAGGATGATGCTGACCTTATAAAATGAGTTAGGAAGGAGTCTCTCCAATTCTATTGTTTGAAATAGCTTCAGAAGAAATGGTACCAGCTCATCTTTTTACCTCAGCTGTGAATCCATTTGTCCTGGGTTTTTTTTGGTTGGTAGGCTATTTATGACTGTCTCAATTTCAGAACTTGTTATTGGTCTATCAGGGATTCAACTTCCTCCTGGTTCAGTCTTAGGAGGGTGTATGTGTCCAGAAATATATCAATTTATTCTAGATTTTCTAGTTTATTTGAATAGTGGTGTTTACAGTATTCTCTGATGGTTGTTTGTGTTTCTGTGGGGTCAGTGGTGATATCCCCTTTATCATTTTTCATTGTGTCTATTTTATCCTTCTCTCTTTACTTCTTTATTAGTCTCACTAGTGGTCCATCTATTTTATTAATTCCCTAAAAAAACAGCTTCTGGATTGACTGATTTTTTTTTTTTTGAAAGGTTTTCCATGTCTCTAGTTCCTTTAGTTCTGCTCTGATCTTGGTTAATTATTGTCATCTGCTAGCTTTGGGGTTTGTTTGCTCTTGGTTATAAATTATTTTAGTTGTTATGTTAAAACATTGATTTGAGATTTTTCTAGCCTTTTGATGTGGGCACTTAGTGCTATAAATTTCCCTCTTAACACTGCTTTAGCTGTGTCCCAGAAATTCTGATACATTGTCTGTTTGTTCTTATTGATTTCAAATAACTTCTTGGTTTCTGCCTTAATTTCATTATTTACCCAGGAGTCATTCAGGAGTAACTTGTCCAATTATTATGTAGTTTTGTGGTTTTAAATGAGTTTCTTAATTGTAGTTAAGAATGCAAAAGAACTGAAATTATATCAATCAAGAATTGTGCTGTGGTCATCATGATGACCACAATCAAATTATAATCAATCAAGAATTGTGCTGTGGTCATCATGATGGACTGTTATAATTTCAGTTCTTTTGCATTTGCTGAGGAGTGTTTTATTCCCAATTATGTGATCAATTTTAGAGTAAGTGCCATGTGGCACTGAGTACAATGTATATTCTGCTGTTTGGGGGTGAAGAGTTCTATAGATATTTATCAAGTCTACTTGACCCAGAGTTGAGTTCAAGTCCTTAAAATTATTGTTAATATTTTGTTTCAATGATCTGTCTAACATTAACAGTGAGGGGTTAAAGTCTCCCACTATTATTGTGTGGGAGTCTAAGTCTCTTTGTAGGTCTCTAAGAGCTTGTTTTATGAAACTGGGTGCATATATAATATAATTAGGATAGTTAGCTCTTGTTGAATTGAACCCTTTACCATTAGGTAATGCCCTTCTTTGTCTTTTTGATTTTTGTTAGTTTAAAGTCTGTTTTGTCAAAACCTGGGATTGCTACCCCAGCTTTTTTCTGCTTTCCATTTCCATGGTAAATTTTCCTCCATCCCTTTATTTTGAGCCTATGTGTGTCTTTGCATACTGCACACCAATAAGAGATGTGTCTCTTGAATACAGCACACCACTAAGTCTTGCCTTTTTATACAGCTTGCCATTCTGTGTCTTTTGATTGGGACATTTAGCCCATTTACATTTAAGATTAATATTGTTATTTGTGAATTTGATCCAGTCATCATGATGCTGGCTGGTTATTTTGCAGAGTTGTTAATGTAGTTGCTTCACAGTGTCCTTGGTCTGTATACTTTAATGTGTTTTTGTAGTAATGGTTTTTTGTAGTAATTGTAGTTGTTAATGGTTTTTTGCTTTTCATATTTAGTGCTTTCTTTAGGAAGCAGGCCTGATGGTGAGAAATTTCCTGAGCATTTGCTTGTTGGAAAAGGAATTTGTTTATTATTTGCTTATAAAGCATAGTTTGGCCAAATATGAAATTCTGGGCTGGAAATTCTTTGCTTTAAGAATGTTGAATACTGGCCCCCAATGTCTTCTGGCTTGTAGGGTTTCTTTTAGATGTCCACTGTTAGTCTGATGGGCTTTCCTTTGTAGGTTTCCTGGCCTTTCTCTTTGCTGCCCTTAACATTTTTTCCTTCATTCTGACCTTGCAGAATTTGACGATTATGTGTCTTGCAGTGGATCTTATCATGGAGTATCTTATTGGGGCTCTTTGGATTTCCTGAATTTGAATGTTGACCTGTCTTGCTAGGTTGGGAAAATCCTCCTAAATAATATCTTGAAGTATATTTTTCAACTTTGTTCTATTCTCCTGTCTCTTTCAGTTCCCCCAGTCAATTGTAAGTTCAGTCTTTATAATCCCATACTTCTTGGAGATTTTGTTCATTCTTTTATGTTTTATTTTTCTCTAACCTTGTCTGCCTGTCTTATTTCAGCAAGATAGTTTTCAAGCTCTGAGATTTTTTTCTCTGCTTCGTCTATTGTCTGTTGATGTTTGTGTTGGCATTGTAAATTTGTCATGCTGTGTTTTTCAGCTCCACCAGGTCATTTATGTTCCCCTGTAAACTGGTTATTCTGGTTAACAGCTCCTGTAATGTTTTATTATGGTTCTTAGCTTCTTCTCTTTGGCTCAGAACATGCTCCTTTAGCTCAGTTAAGTTTGTTATTATCTGCCTTCTGAAGCCTACTTTTGTTGAGTCATCCATCTCAGCCTCAGCCCAGATCTGTGCCTTTGCAGGAGAGGTGTTGCAATCATTTGGAGGAGAGGAGGCACTCTAGCTTTTTGAGTTTTCAGTGTTATTTCACTAATTCTTTCTTATCTTCATGGGTTTTTCTAATTTTGATCTTGGAGGCTGCTGACCTTCGGATAAGGTATCTGTGGGGTATTTGTTGTTGTTGTTGCTTTCTGCTGTTTGTTTGTTTTTAACAGTCAATCCCCTCTTGTGTAGGGCTGCTGTGGTTTACTGGGGGACCACTCCAGACCCAGTTTACCTGGGTCTCCCCTGCACCTGGAGGTATCACCATTGGAGGCTTCAGAACAGCAAAGATAGCTGCCTGCTCCTTCCTCTGGGATCTCCATCCCAGAGGGGCACTGCATTGATGCCGGCTGGGATACTACTGTATGAAGTGTCTGGTTGGACGTCTCACCCAGTCAGGTGGCATGGGACAAAGGACGTGCCTAAAGAAGCAGTCTGGTTGCCTCTTAGCTGAGGAGGTTTGGCTACAGTGGGGAGAATCCACCACATCTGGGTTGCCAGCAGGCAGGAAAGACTAGATCCACTGAACATAAGACCATGGCCGCCCCTCCCCTCAGGGGCTCCTTCACATGGGTATCAGAGTTCTGTCTGTTAACCTCTTGCTGAAGTTGCTACAGTTGCTGCAGGGATTCTTCACCCAGTGAAGAGGGATGAATCTGGGTCCCACCTAAATAAGCAGTCTGGCCATGATCGGCCACAGCCTCTGTGCCGCGCTGTGGGAAATTCCTCTGGATCAAAACTGCCCAGTCTCCTTTACACCAGCAGTGGAAAACAGCTGACTGGAGCCACAGTGATGGCAGCTACTCCTACCCTGAAGAACTCAGTCATCTTAGGCAGTGTCCAGCCTGCTGCCGCTGGCCACAATGCAATTAGGTAGCACGACTCTGCTTCAGACTCTGCTTCAAGACTCAAGGCCCTGGTGAGGTGGTCTCATGAGGGGATCTCCTGATCTGCAGGATGCACAGATGCTTGAAAAAGACATGGTTTCCTGGCAGAGTAGCACAGTGACTCACCGCCTCCCTTGGCTGGGTGTGGGAGTTCCCCTTATCCCATGAGACTCCCAGGTTATCACTCTAACCTGCTTTTCCTCACTCTGAGTGTGTTGTACCCACTGTCTAGTAAGTCCCAGTGAGAGAACCTGGGTACCTGAGATGACGGAGCAGGATTCACTCACCATTTTCGATCTTCTCAGTGGGAACTGCACATCAGCCGTCTTGGCTCCTCACCACTGACTTTACTCTTTTCCAAAATATTAATAGGTTTCTCAAGATCATTTATATAATAATTTTGATTTTCTACTAAATATAATAGTGATGCTATTAATATTATAAATAATTTTCATATGATGATTTTGTTTTGAAATTTAGAATTTCATTATCTATTCTGATTCTAAAACACAATTTTGATATTTTAAAAGCTCTAATATTAAATTTATTTTAATTCATGTAATATTTAGAAGAATTTTGAAGCTCCAACCCCAACCCTCAAAACTCATCAATACTCTGTTCTGATACAATTAGATTTATACATTATTTTAAGAAAATTGGTTTCTTTATAAAATTGACTACTTAATGTCCATAATAATGGACTTTCTCTCCATTTTAAAAATTACTGCTTTTATGGCTCTTAATTAGTTTCATAATTTTCTTCACATGGTACTTCTCATTATGGTGTTAATGTCCCAGGGCATTTTACATTTTTTGAAGTTATTGTGGATGCAACACTACTTCCACTACCATGTAATTATTACTGGAATATAGGGTAGCTGTTGATGATTTTACTCTTCTTGCAATATCAGCTTAGTGTTTGTGTATCACATTTAAAAACTTTTATGAAAAACACTCTGCTTATCCTAATGTCATCCACTTACAGTTATTTTTAATGCATTCTATGGTTTTTAGTATATTCACAGAGTTGTGCAACCATTACTATTTTTTAAATACAAGTGACTGACTTCTTTCATTTAGCAAAACATTTTCAAAGCTCATCTATGAGGTAGCATTCGTCATTACTTTATTATTTTGTTGCCAAATAATATTCTGTATGCCATATGTTGTTTACTCACTTTTCAGGTGATGGCCATTTGAGCTGTGTCTACCTTTTTGCTATTATGAGGTTAGAGGAATCTTGAGTTGAGTATTATATTAACCATGATTTTTATTTTCTGTATTCTGATGCTTTGACATTTGGGGCCTTGTTAACCCTAAAGTTTGCCTCTCATAGGGTTTGCCAGTTTCTTGAGATATTAAACAACTGACCCATGAGCATGCTTTTCAGTACAAACCAGTTAATCTGGAGCCCACACCCCAACCCCTTCCTAATGGAGCTCTCACATTCCAGGCCATGATCCATCTGCCCTAATCACCCCAGGATCAGGTACCAGAAAAAAGAGAGAGACCTTATGCCCTAGAACCTGCTGGTATTATTCAAAGTCACCAACACTAAAACTGCTAACAAGAACTTGCCTGTTCCTTCCTGCATTTGTTTGTTCTTACACTGCTAATAAAGATATACCCAGGACTGGGTAATTTATAAAGGAAAGAAGTTTAATTAACTCACAGTTCCAAATGGCCGGGGAGGTCTCACAACATGGCAGAAAGTGAAAGGAAAGCAAGACACATGTTACATGGCAGCAGGGAAGACAGCATGTGCAGAGGAACTCCCCTTTATAAAACTATCATATCTGGTGAGACTTATTCACTTTTGCAAGAACAGTATGGGAAAAACCCACCCCCATTATTCAATTACCTTCCACTAGGTCCCTCTCACAACACATGGAGATAATTACAATTCAAGGTGAGATTTGGGTAGGGACACAGAACCAAACTATAAAATTCACTCCTGACCCCTTCCAAATCTCATGTCATGTCCTCACATTTCAAAACCAATTATGCCTTCCCAGCAGTCCCCTAAAGTCTTAACTGATTTCAGCATTAACTTAAAAGTCCATAGTCCAAAGTCTCATCTGAGAAAAGGCAAGTGTATTAGTTTTTTCTCTCACTGCAAATAAAGACATACTTGAGACTGGATAATTTATAAAAGAAAAAGGTTTAGTTGACTCACAGTTTCACATGGTTGGAGATGCCTCACAGTCACAGTGGTAAATGAAGGGGAAGCAAGACACATCTTCCATGGCAGCTGGCAAGAGACAGATTGTGAAGGGGATCCCCCATTGATAAAACTATCAGATCATCTGAGACTTATTCACTACCATGAGAACAGTAGGGGAAAAACTGCCCCCATAATTCAATTATCTCCACCTGGCCTCATATTTGACAGCTAGGGATTATTATAATACAGAGTGACGTTTGGGTGGAGACACAGCCAAACCATATCATTCCACCCCGGGCCCCTCCCAAATTTCATGTCCTCACATTTCAAAACCAATCGTGCCTTCACAACAGTCCCTTAAAGTCTTACCTCATTTCAGCATTAATTCAAACGTCCACAGTCCAAAGTCTCATCTGAGACAAGGCAAGTCCCTTCTGTCTATGATACTATAAAGTCAGAAGTAAGTTACTTCCTAGATACAATGGATGTACAGGCATTGGGTAAATACACCCATTCCAAATGGGAGAAATTGGCCAAAACAAAGGGGCTACAGAACCCTTACAAGTCTAAAATCTAGTGGGACAGTCAGATCTTAAAGCTCCAAAATGATCTTCTTTGACTCCATGTCTCATATCCAGGTCACACTGATGCAAGAGGTAAGTTCCTATGGTCTCAGGCAGCTCTATCCCTGTGGTTTTTCAGGGTACAGCCTCTCTCCCAGCTGCCTTCATGGGCTAGAATTGAATGTCTGCAGCTTTTCCAGGCACCTGGTGTAAGCTGTCAGTGGATCTACCATTCTGAGGGCTGGAGGAAGGTAATCCTCTTCTCACAGCTCCACTAGGCATGCCCCAGCGAGGACTCTGTGTGAGGGCTCGCACCCCACATTTCCCTTTTGCACTGCCCAAGAAGAGGTTCTCCATGAGGGCCATGCCTGTGCAGCAAACTTTTGCCTGGACATTCAGGCATTTCCATACATCCTCTGAAATCAAGGTGGAGGTTCCCAAACCTCAATTCTTGGATTATATGCATCTGCAGGCTCAACACCACGTGTAAACTGTCAAGGCTTGGGGCTTACACCCTCTGAAGCCATGGCCTGAGCTATACTTTGGCCCCTTTAACCATGACTGGAGCAGCTGGGATTCAGGGCCAGGAAAGCATGTTTTCCTGCTAAGCCTCAGGGCCTGTATTGGGAGGGGCTATTATGAAGGTGTCTGACATGCCCTAGAGACATTTTCCCCATTGTCTGGGAGATTAGCATTTGGCTCCTTGTTAGTTTTGCAAATGTAGGCAGTGGGCTTGAATATCCCCCCCAGAAAATGGGCTTTTCCTTTTTACTGCATTGTTGGGCTGCAAATTTTTAAAACTTTTGTGCTCTGCTTCCTCTTGAACCCTTCACTGCTTAGAAATTTCTTGTGTCAGACTCCCTAAATCATTCTCTCTCAAGTTCAAAGTTCCATAAATCTCTAGGGCAGAGGAAAACGCCACCAATCTCTTTGCTAAAACATAGCAAGCGTCACCTCTGCTCCAGTTTCCCACAAGGTCCTCATCTTCATCTGAGACCCTCTCAGCCTGGACTTCATTGTCCACATCAGTATTAGCATTTTGGTCAAAATCATTCAACAAAGCTCTAGGAAGTTCCAAATTTTCCCACATTTTCCTGTCTTCTTCTGAGCCGTCCAAACTGTTTCAATCTCTGCCTATTACCCAGTTCCAAAGTCACTTCTACATTTTCGGATATCTTTACAGCAGCACCCCATTCTACTGGTGGCAAATTACCTTATTAGTTTGTTCTTACACTGCCATTTAAGACATACCCAGGACTGGGTAATTTATAAAGGAAAGAGGTTTAATTGAGTCACAGTTCTAACAGTTCTACATGGCTGTGGAGGTCTCACAATCATGGCAGAAAGCAAAGGGGAAGAAAAGTCACATCTTACGTGGCAGCAGGCAAGAGAGAATGTACAGGGAGAACTCCCCTTTATAAAACTATCTGATCTCATGAGACTTATTCACTATCACAAGAACAGCACAGGAAAAACCCACCTTCAGCCATGATTCAGCCATGATTCAACCCATGATTCAGCCACCTTCCACCAATTCCCTCTCATGACACGTGGAGATTATTACAATTCAAGGTGAGATTTGAGTGGGGACACAGAGCCGTACCATATCACTTCCTAAGGAAACCACACCAAGGCTTTTGCACACAGTTCCTTCCTTCTCACTCTCTCCCTCCAGCCTTTTGACTGACCCCAAGCTTCCCTGCATGGATCCCTGGGATGTAGCATGCCCCTTCTTGAGAACTGCGAGTGACAAACTATCTTTTCAATGGCGATCATCTCATGATCTGCTAGTCTTATTATACATCAGGTTTTCTATTAATACACAATATTTTAAATTAAGTATGTAATTTCTCTTGACTCGGTTAGGCTCTGGTAAAATAGTTTCTATTGAAGGCAAGTCTTGTTAAGGAGAGCAGACTGGTATGGGTATATTTCAAAATAGTTACATTTTCCCTACACTGCTAAAAGCATGCGGAGATTTTTCTTCAATCCTTATTATGAACCTGGCAGAGTTCCTAATGGTAAAACTCATGAAGTGTGGACATCACCATAAGACTGGACACCCTGGCATTTTAAACTATCAAACTCACTGGTGTTTTCCTATCATGGTACTATTTCCAGTACTTTCTGCTCCTGTGCTTCTGCTCAAGTAAGCTGTAATTCTTTGTATCTGCCCACTGTCTCTAACATTTGGGGGCCTTAGATTTGCTCTCTAATCTCCTTAGTCTGACAAATTTTAAACGGGTTGTTTATTTTCTGTTTGTTCAGTGTTTTATTTATTGTGAGGGTGAGTGATGACTTCCAAGCTCCTTACACAGTGGGATAGAAACCAATAGTTCAATGTTTTAATTTATAGTCTCAAAGATTACTTGATTCTATGATTTTCTTTTTTTTGAACTTTATATCAAAACTATATTTTTATAGCTTTGTTATTTACAAAAATAAGTAACCTCATACAGCTTTAGGCTAAGTAATATTAATTATTTAAGTATCACTAAAAAGAATAATTTTTATGACAAATATAGTATACTAACATGACCATAAGTATGCAGAAAACTAGAATGAATAATGATGTATAAATACAAAACGTGATTTCAAAATTACCCACAATGACATTATATTTGGGTTTTAACAGGCCTTTGAGAAATACCTAATTTTTTTTTTTTTTTTTTTTTTTTAAATTTATTTATTATTATTATACTTTAAGTTGTAGGGTACATGTGCATAACATGCAGGTTTGTTACATATGTATACTTGTGCCATGTTAGTCTGCTGCACCCATCAACTCGTCATTTACATCAGGTATAACTCCCAATGCAATCCCTCCCCCCTCCCCCCTCCCCATGATAGGCCCCGGTGTGTGATGTTCCCCTTCCTGAGTCCAAGTGATCTCGTTGTTCAGTTCCCACCTATGAGTGAGAACATGCGGTGTTTGGTTTTCTGTTCTTGTGATAGTTTGCTAAGAATGATGGTTTCCAGCTGCATCCAAGTCCCTACAAAGGACGCAAACTCATCCTTTTTTATGGCTGCATAGTATTCCATGGTGTATATGTGCCACATTTTCTTAATCCAATCTGTCACTGATGGACATTTGGGTTGATTCCAAGTCTTTGCTATTGTGAATAGTGCTGCAATAAACATACGTGTGCATGTGTCTTTATAGCAGCATAATTTATAATCCTTTGGGTATATCCCCAGTAATGGGATGGCTGGGTCATATGGTACATCTAGTTCTAGATCCTTGAGGAATCGCCATACTGTTTTCCATAATGGTTGAACTAGTTTACAATCCCACCAACAGTGTAAAAGTGTTCCTATTTCTCCACATCCTCTCCAGCACCTGTTGTTTCCTGACTTTTTAATGATCGCCATTCTAACTGGTGTGAGATGGTATCTCATTGTGGTTTTGATTTGCATTTCTCTGATGGCCAGTGATGATGAGCATTTTTTCATATGTCTGTTGGCTGTATGAATGTCCTCTTTTGAGAAATGTCTGTTCATATCCTTTGCCCACTTTTTGATGGGGTTGTTTGTTTTTTTCTTGTAAATTTGTTGGAGTTCTTTGTAGGTTCTGGATATTAGCCCTTTGTCAGATGAGTAGATTGCAAAAATTTTCTCCCATTCTGTAGGTTGCCTGTTCACTCTGATGGTAGTTTCTTTTGCTGTACACCAATAACAGACAAACACAGAGCCAAATCATGAATGAACTTCCATTCACAATTGCTTCAAAGAGAATCAAATACCTAGGAATCCAACTTACAAGGGATGTAAAGGACCTCTTCAAGGAGAACTACAAACCACTGCTCAGTGAAATCAAAGAGGACACAAACAAATGGAAGAACATACCATGCTCATGGATAGGAAGAATCAATATCGTGAAAATGGCCATACTGCCCAAGGTAATTTATAGATTCAATGCCATCCCCATCAAGCTACCAATGAGTTTCTTCACAGAATTGGAAAAAACTGCTTTAAAGTTCATATGGAACCAAAAAAGAGCCCGCATCTCCAAGACAATCCTAAGTCAAAAGAACAAAGCTGGAGGCATCACGCTACCTGACTTCAAACTATACTACAAGGCTACAGTAACCAAAACAGCATGGTACTGGTACCAAAACAGAGATATAGACCAATGGAACAGAACAGAGTCCTCAGAAATAATACCACACATCTACAGCCATCTGATCTTTGACAAACCTGAGAGAAACAAGAAATGGGGAAAGGATTCCCTATTTAATAAATGGTGCTGGGAAAATTGGCTAGCCATAAGTAGAAAGCTGAAACTGGATCCTTTCCTTACTCCTTATACGAAAATTAATTCAAGATGGATTAGAGACTTAAATGTTAGACCTAATACCATAAAAATCCTAGAGGAAAACCTAGGTAGTACCATTCAGGACATAGGCATGGGCAAAGACTTCATGTCTAAAACACCAAAAGCAACGGCAGCAAAAGCTAAAATTGACAAATGGGATCTAATTAAACTAAAGAGCTTCTGCACAGCAAGAGAAATACCTAATTTTATGTAATAAAGAGTGTATTACACTATTTAGTTTCTTATAATTTTTTCCATAGAGAATATAAGATATCTTTATGCCTATTGCACTCCAATGATACAATTCCTCCCCCTCACATGAACATATCATTAAACAAATAGTTTATCTGATGTTGAGAGTGTAGTGAGGTAAATTTCCAAAAGTTGGCATCAGTTTAGGCTCATGAAACATTTCTCAAGCCCCAAAGAAACTTGCACTAGTGCTTATTAAAAACTATGGTGTCTCTAGATTTTTACTTCCACAGTGGTAAGTTATTCATAACTCTAGTGCTTATTATGAACAGACAACCAAGACATCACTTATGAATAAAACAATTTTTTAGTTGATGTAGCTGTGAAATTTATTTGTTGAACTATTTTCAAACAAGCTGTATGTAAGTGCTCAAAAATACCATCAGAGTTCTTGATTTTATTTCTCTGTATCTTATTTTAGTCTGTCTTTTCTCTTTGCATACTGGTTTCATATTCTTCTGCAAATACATTCTTGCAGTGATGAGAGACCTGACTGTTCCTAGACCCACATTACATTGTCAATCTCAAAAAACAGAATAGATAGTGTCCGTTTTTCAGGCGCTGTGGGGGTGGGGAGAAGTTGGAAACATGTTTCTCACTTCTTTTCTTTATAGAAATTGCCCCGATCGAGAGACGGTGCATTCTTATTGGCCAGGCTGGCTCACTTGCCCATCCCTCTGTGATGACTGTAGCATACTGTGATTGTCAGTCATCTCAGAGCAATATGTACCTGCTGGATAGTTCCCAAATGAAAGATTCATACCATGGAGGCCAGAGCAACACAGAACCTCTAAAAGGAATGAAGAAAAATGTGAAATTATTTTCACTAAATTGTCCTCCATATGTCATTGCTATTTTTGGGGTTAGATTTATTTGTTATCTGAGGAGAAATGTAGCAATTCAAACAATGTTATTACTGCCAATATATAATGAACAGATAAGCTACATGGAAAAAACAAAAAGAAATAACATTATTTTCATACACATTTTCAAATTACAAGACTGACATTCTGAAAGATAGGAATGTCCATCAAAAGTGAAATAAATTATTTTTAAATCTGCCACCTACTGCTATTTAGCCTGGCTAATAATAACTACTTAAAAATTACCTTCAATTTGTATTTTGATAATTCTAATATTTTTTGTGCAGATGATAGTAATATATTAAATATTTAAAACAAATTCACCTTTTTCTATTTTCTAAGTTATGTTTATTAGGATTTGACGTACTCTCAAAATAATAAAGTGATTTTAAGTTAATGAAAGAAACGTGATTTTGCCAATTTTTAGACAAAACAGTATGTAAAATATTGTAATGTAAAATTTGTTTTTCTCCATTATAGCCATTAATTAAAACTATTAGGTAATTTTTGTCATAGGCACTAAGGTTTGCAGAAGTGGGGAGAAGGTAAAATTGTACAAAACACTATGTCACAAAACTTTGTAGTCTCGATATTTAATTACACCATAAAAAAATTCAAAAATATTTATATATTTCATACTTAAAAATTTAATAATAATTAACATGGTACAATTTTTTTGATTATATAAACCAATATCTCCCTTATCTAATTTTAGACAAAAAAATCAAATTGGAAGTTAAGTAATTTGCCCCTGTTTAAATTATGTTGACAAATTTGAGGGCAAGAAGATGGGTTTTACATTTTTCCCAAATAATATGTGGGTGATTACATTTTAGGACTTGATAAGGATTATATACTCTAAAAGTTTACCTTCTTCCCAAAATGATTCTGTGAAAAATGAGACTGGTATTTGTGGCTCCCTCATTGTCATAGGGTTATAAAAATGGGTTGCATTAAATCAGATTGATTTACTCTTTTGACCATGCTCAATTAGACCAGAAACATAAATATTTCCAAAGTTAGAAGTTATTGACATTCATATGAATTATTTTGCTATCTACCCATTAATGTGATAGCTATAATAGGCTATTCTAAGACACCCATTGAACTTGCATTTAGTCTGATTGAAATTGAGATTATACTTAAGATCTCTTGACTTGTTCTGAGTATAATATTTTATCTCAATTGTTTTCTTTTAAAAATTAAAGTGAAATCTTAGTGTAATTCTTAGATAATAAAAAATTTGGACTTTTTTCCTTCGTTTCTGGGATGGAGCCTCTAAATCTTTGACATTCCACAGGTTTATTACTATCTTTTTATTTATTATGGGCCTAGAGGATTACACCTGAGTTCATGCTAATGAGGGGACTCTGATGGGCCTGGAGATAGTTTTAGAATGGGGACAGGCTATCTGAAAAAGACCAAACATGTGATTAGAGACTGGGAGTTTTGAGTCACATAGTATTAGCTCAACCTACTGAGAAGAAATAAGGGACAGAGATTGTGTTCAATCATGTTTCCAATGAATTGAACAATCATTTCTATACAATAAAACATAATTAATACTTGAGTGTACTGCCTGTTGCTGATATGCACTGACACATCAGGAAGGTGATGTGTTCCGAATTCACACAGAGAGGACATGGAAATGTGACCTTTAAGACCCTCCCAGACCTTTCCCTATGGGTTTCTCTTTTGGCTGGTCTTGATTTACTTGCTTCATAACAAAGCTGTAATTGTAAGTATCATGCTTTTCTAAGATTTATGACTCATTCTAGTGAATTATGGAAGCTGAGAGGGTCATGGGAACTCTTGAAATGACAGCCATTTGGTCAGAAATGTGTGTGGCCTAGGAACTTCTAAGCTTGCAGCAAGTGTCTGATCCAAGGGCAGTCTTGTGGGAGATTGGGCCCTAAACCAGTGAAGTTTAACCTAACTTCAAGTAATTACTGTCAGAATAGGATTGCTGTAATATAAGATATTTAAAATATAAACTACTGAATAAAAATGAATTATTTAAAATCTTGGTAGCCATAAGTATAAAAAGTAAAAAATATATAATCACAGTAGGATATATTCTTAAAACATAATATTTTATATCCCTGAAATATGTGATATCAATTTTTTAAAAAATATGTGATATCAATTTTTTTAAAAATGTCATGCTTAATAATAAAGGCATTATAAATAATACCTTTCATCAAACTGTCTTAGTGTGTTCAGGCTAACAAAAATACCTTAAACAGGGCAATTTACACTTAAATATTATATATATTTATGTACTATATATAATATTTTATATATTATGTAATATATTATATGTAATATATAATCTAGTATATATAATGTTATATATATATATACACACACACACTAGATTTTTCTTGGTCTCACCATCGCTTCTGGCCACTGCTGCTGGTATCAAGGAAAGATATATATATAATATATAATATATATATAACATATGTATAATATGTAATAATTATGTATACATATAATATATAATATAATACATATTATACACATAATATATAATATATTATGGATATATAATACAAAATATATTGTGTATACATATAATATATAATATATATGTATACATACAATATATAATGTATAATATAGTATGTATAATATTTTACATATATATTTCATTGTTATCAGCAGCAGTGGCCAGAAGCAACGGTGAGACCGAGAAAAATCTCATCTATCAATCCAAACTTAGCTATGTGATCTGGTGTTAAAAGTAGAAACTCCAAGTTTATAAAGTGTTGGTGATGGCATTCTGGAGTCTATTCATCTGATAATGTACCCATGTGCCTTATTGTTGGCAATATATTACATGGTTTCAACAATGTAAAATTGAATCCTTCTCTCAGCCCAGTATAATTTAATTGATTATATCTTCAAGGGATGTAGTTTGTCCGTAGGTCACTTTGATAAATATCTAGCATGCTTCTTGAATTGGGAAGTAAATCTTTCATTGTCTCTTTTATCATATATGTATAATGGTCCATAGGGATAGATAAGCAGTTATATACTAGGCAGGAAAGATTGATAATAAATCTGAGCACATTTGACAATTTTATAAATTTATTTTTAAAAATGTATTTCTTAAACCTTTTTAGAACAGTAAGTTTCATGAACTATATAAAGCATTAGACATATAAAAATATGTCTTTCAGAAATTTTCAACTCAGAGCTACAAATAGAAGTGTAAAAAAATAAATGCAATAAAGTTGACAAGTTCTATAATTGAGATAGGCTGGTATAAAGAAAAGAAAATCTGCTTCTGCAGTTTCAAGCAAATGTTTGACACAAGTTTTTACTAAATTTAGGAAAATAAATTAACTATTCAGAATCACTGTGCCTTTATTTATTAATGTGCATAAGAAAACAAAATTCTTAGATTATCAGGTTTTTTTTTCTTTTAAAATTGGAATATTATATACCAATTATATAGCTCAATTAAAAATGTATTATTATTTTGTGCTTTGAATTTCTCTAGTAAAATATATTAGAATATGTTAAAAGGATACGCAAGGGAAATCGTAGTGAGAAAATAATATTTAAGTTGAATTTTATGATTAGCAAGTTCTTGTTTAGACAATTTGTGGGTGATATTTATGACAGAACAAAGTTAGCAGGAATATTTATGTCATAAGTGAAGGTGAGACAAATATTTCAGTAGTGAAAGTTCTTTTTGTTTACAGGGAATGGTGTGGTTAAAACATAGGGAAATAAAAGAGTGCATAGGGTTTCAAGACAAGGATAACATCTCTTCTACGGTGCCCTAAGGTATTATACTTTAATAACTGCAGTCTTCCCATCATATGGTATATATTCACTTATCATTCTCCCACTTCTTGAAGCAGACATTGCCTGCTTTATCTTATGAATCCAGAATCACTTTAATAAATACATGTTCCACAACATGGGCTGGCAAACCATAGCCCTTTTTATTGAAATAAAGTTTTACTGGAACACAGCCATGCCAATTTATTTATATTGCCTACAGATGATTTCACACCTGTAACAGCAGAGTTGAGTATTTGCAAAAGAGACCTTATTTCTCACATAACCTAAAATATTTACTATTTTGCCATTTATATGTTTTTAAAAATGCCAACTCCTGTTCTACAACATTCAGGAGGATAATGTAATAGAAGGAAGGGAGAGAGTATATACTGGGTCACTGGGTCAGTAACCACCAAGCCAGGAGATGGAGGATTGAACTAGAGAAGCAAGCATGAAATACTGAGGAAGAAGAAGAAATAATTAGGCCTTCCTGAGCCCAGGACACTGACTTTAAATTACACACAGTATTGGTACTAAAAACAGTCACAGAAAAATGCTAGCAATAAAGAGTTTTGAGTTGTTCTTATTCTCCTTTTTTAATGTCGATTACACAAGTTAACAGAGTACTCAGAAAAAATTTGTGAAGTATTTAGACCAAAATTATACTTCTTATGGAGCAGTGATCCTATTAATACATTTTTTGTTGTTATTTTTCAAATTTTTTAGTTTTTAAAAAAATTTTATTAGTAGTAGATATGCTGTTTTTCTACTCTACTGGACATTTTTCAATGTAATGACCACTGTCCTTTTTCCCCACAAGAGAAAACCAACCTTTAAAGGATTTCTGTAACAAAAATAATATCTCCATTTGACAATGTGAATGACCGTAGTTTTTTTTCCTTCCTTAGTGTCGGAATAGCTCTTTTCTTTGATGAAAAAAGAAGACTCGTTTATTAATTACTAAGCTCCTAAAAGCATACGTAGAGAAAATTGCAGTATACTTAGTTTTTAGATTTGTTTATTCACTCACACTAAATATATTAGTATATATCTTAGGTATTATATTTGGATATTCTTGATATCTTCAGATGAATTTCTACGCAAGGAGGAAATTTTGTTAGTTGTTCTTACGTGGTTCGCTTGTCATACATGTCTGGAAAGAAAGTATAATTTTTCACTCTGTTTAAGAATTGTTTGCCTCAGATTGAAGACCCTTCACACTTAGTCAGCATTCCCTTCCTAAAAGGGATAATCCTAATAATAGTTGACTAAATAATACTCACATTCTGCAGTTTTCTTCCATCACTTATCTTACCCAATTTTTCCAACTACCCAAATTTTCAGAATTCTTTGAGTCGCAGATAAAGCTCATTGTTTTAAATAAAGATCGCTAGGTTACTAGAGTTCTCATTAAATTCTTTTTCCACTGAAATCCTGAGTATTTATTTTATGACCTGTTATTGTTATCTCACCCTACATTTTAATGTGACTTGTTTTCCATTGTGAATTTTTTTATATCACTTCCAATGTTGTTTGCTTTCTATGTTTATTTCCCCTTTCTCCAAACACATTACAAGGTCTTTAAATGTAAAGGACCTTCCTGAAAAGTTAGTCTCTATCACTACCATTTTTATCTGTGAGTAATAATTTCTCCATGTCAATTTGCTATCTTTCCTATTATTTTAAATAATTACATTGCTTTGGGATATTTTTGGTGGGAAATATAATGCTACATCTCAGTTCTGGAACAGCTTTTATTCCTCAGTCAGAAAAAAAAATGAAGAAATGATTGAATTTTTGTCAGGATGAAGGGCATGTAATATAGCCAGTATATTTAATATTTATGTTAATATTTGAAGGAAAAAAAAACCATTTTCTTTTGTTGTCGTCCCTTTTTTTTTTTTTTTTGAGATGGAGTCTCAATCTGTTGCCCAGGCTGGAGTGCAGTGGTGTGGTCTCGGCTCACTGCAACCTCCATCTCCTGGGTTCAAGCAATTCTCTTGCCTCAGCCTCCACAGTAGCTGGGATTACAGTTGCCAGCCACCACACCAGGCTAATAATATCTCTCTTAGTTACATACATACATTGTCACTTTCTAGGATCTGTAAAGAATTAAAATTGATGGCAGGCACAGTGGCTCACGCCTGTAATCCCAGCACATTGGGAGGCCAAGGCGGGTGAATCACCTGAGGCCAGGAGTTCGAGACCAGCCTGGCCAACATGGTGAAACCCTGTCTCTATTAAAAAATACAAAAATTAGCTGGACATGGTGGCGAGTGCCTGTAATCCCAGCTACTCAAGAGACCAAGGCAGGAGAATTGCTTGAACCCAGGAGGAGGAGGTTGCAGTGAGCTGAGATCATGCATGCCACTGGACTCCAGTCTGGGCAACAAGAGCAAAGCTCCATCTCAATAATAATAATTAAAAATAAGCTGTAGATTACCTTGCATATATTAATGCTCAATAAATGCTAACTCTACTACTGCCTGCCCATTTTCTGGAACAAAATTCTCATTCTCATTTTGAAAGTGTTCAATTTAAGAGGTGTAAAATAGAATGTTTTGCATATCACAATTATAACAAAATTTTCCAATAAAAGTATTGTTTATTTTTGTTGTCTTAAGCTTTTTAGCTTCCTTCTATACTTATGAGTAATGTATACATAATAATTTTAAAATACAATGTAAGGTACAACTTTTTTTTTGAGGATATACAAATAATACATTTCTTCAGGCTTCACAGGAAATGAACGATGTTTAAAATATGATTATATAATTAGCATTTACATTTGTTTACATGTACACACTGCCTATTCATTTCATCCAGAAGTAGTATCTCTATGATTCTCACACTGAAAAATGGTCAATTTCAACAGTACTTGAGGTGGACACTGTGATGTTACTTCTAGATATGCCCTCATGATTGAGATACTTATCTTCCCAGTTTCTGGAATAACTGTCACACGTATTCCTCAGCTGTCAGCCTATTTTAAGCTTTGCCTTGGTTAAAGGAACTGCCTTGCTCAAGGTCAGACATTCTTCAACAGGCATCTCTCATAATAGCCAATAAATGTGAATCTATTAAAGGATATTCCCCTCATCCTATCTGGGAGAAAATCTGAAGTTTCGTTACAAGTCTAGAGCTCCTACTGGTTTAGCTGAGGTCTTGGTTAGGACTACATGGTGGCTCAACTTCCCCTTCTTCTCCAAACTGCTTGCTTCCTTCCCTGCATAGTGTTAATTACAAGAGCACTTCCTCCTGAACACCCCACATGGTAATGTATGTCATTCCTGAAGAATTCAGACAGTGAAAGTACTAATTCAACTGTGCAGAATCTTCTTAAGACAAAAGATTTTCCTAATTTGGAGCCTTCTACTTTTATAAGCACACAAGTAATATTCTATGATAATACCGGTTTTCTACTTAAACTGAATTTTAAAATCAAAAGTATGAGGAGAAGAAGATATCACATTAGATCACTATTTGTTTCTCAGTTTTGAATTCAATAATCACATTTGCTTAGCAATATTTTATTTTTATATAAAAATAATGGAAAGAAATTGAATCAACCTATATATTAAGCCCACTAGATAAAGAACGAAAAAAGTAGCCAGGAATTTAAAAGATCACCTGGAAGTAAAACTATGAAAGAAAGGCTGTGACAAGTGACAACAACAAAGGAAATAAAGACAGAAAGAAAAAATAGGAGAGAGGAAGAAAGAAAAGGAGGAAGGGAGAAAGAAAGGAAGGAGGAGAGAAATAAACAACAAAAAGAAATCCTCCGGAGCAAGATGACCAAATAGAAGTTTACATTTTTGTTCCTCCAATAGGGACACCAAATTTTATCAACTAACTACACAGAAAAACCACCATCACAAGGACCAAAAAGTAGGCGAGCAATCATGGTACATAGTTTTAACCTGATATCACTGAAAGAGACATTGAAGAAAGCAGAAAAGAAAGTCTTGAGTTGCTGTCATCATCCCTCCACCATCCCCTGCAATGGCCACATGGTGTAAAGAATCTGCACTTCAAAGGAGAGCACAACAATTGTGAGGTTATTCATTGAACTGTGATGCCTTGTCATAGTGGAAAGCAGAACTGGATTGTACTCAGTTGACCTCTGCCCAGAAAGGGAACATTTGGAATGGCCGTAGCTAGAAGGGAATAGTCCATCTCAGTGGACAGAGCCTGAGTGCCAGCAAACATCACCACCACGGTTGAAGTGCTCTGGGGCCCCAAGTGAACTTGAAGGGCAGTATAGACTACAAGGACTGAAATTCCTGGGCAAGTCCTAGTTCTGAGCTGGATGCAGAGCCAGTAGACTGGGGTAGGCATGCAACCTACTGAGACACCAGCTGGGGTAGCTAAGGGAGTGCTTGTGCCACCCTTTCTCTACCAATGGCAGTGGTCCTATAGTGTGGAGAAATCTGTGTGCTTGGGAAAGGGAGAAAGCAGTGACTGAGGGACTTCACATTGAACTCAGTGTTGCCCTATCATGGTGGAGACATGCCAGGATTTACCATTTGCTGACTAAAGACTACCTGGGTCCTAAATAACCAACAGTGATGTCCAGGTAATATGCCATGGGCACTGGGCTCTGAAACGTGCTTGTTTCAGGTGTGACCCAGCACATTTCCAGCTGCGGTGACTATGGTGAAACCCTTCTGTTTGAGAAAGCAGGGAAAAAGTCAATGGGACTCTGTCTTGTACCTTATGTATCACCTCAGCCAAGTGATGTAGAGCACTAAGCAGGCTCTTGGGGTCCTTGAGTCCTGGCCTAGATGGTTGGACAGCATTTTTGGACCTGTCCTGATCCAGAGGGTAGCCCACTGCCCTGAAGAGTGAGTCCCAGGCCTGGCAGCATTCATCACAAGCTACCTGAAGAGTCCCTGGGCTTTAAGTGAATATTGATTGTGGCTTGGCAGAACCCCCATAGACTGGTGGGCACAGGAGAGAAGACGGGGAGAGTCTCTGTCTTGTGGTTTGAGTGCCAGCTTAGCCACAGTTGAATAGAACATAAGGTAATTTTCTATGTTTTTTACTTCAATCTCTGGTTCCCAGACAACATATCTAGACCTACCTGGGGCCTGGGAGAACTCATTGCCCTGAAAGGAAGAACGAAAACCTGGCTAGCTTTGCCACCTGCTGGTTGTAGAGCCCTAGGGCCTTGAGTGAACTTAGATAGTAGCCAGGTAGTTGTTAGAGTAGGCGTTGGGTGATACCAAGTGCTGTGCTGACTTTAGGTCTGAACTAGCACAGTTCTGGTTGTGGTGACCACAGGAGTGTTTGTGTCTCTTCACCCTCAAGTCCAGGAAACATGTCACAGAGAAAGAGACTCTGCTGGGGAGAAAGTAAGCGAAAAAATCAAGAGTCTCTGGATGGTAATCAAGAGACTTCTAGATTTTATCTAAGATCACCAAAGTGGTACTTCTATGAGTCTGCAAGAACCACAGCATTATTGGGTTTCAGGCCCAAGTCCTTTCAAATAACTGGAAAGCCTTCCCAAGAAGGAAGGGCACAAAGAAACCCAGACTGCAAAGACTACAATAAATGCCTAACTCTTCAATGCCTAGACACTGACAAATATTTACGAGCATCAAGACCATCTAGGAAAACATCATCTCACCAAATCAACTAAATAAAGAATGTGGGACTAATCCTGGAGAAGCAGATATGTGTGACCTTTTAGACAGAGAATTCAAAGTAGTTGTGTTGAGAAAACCCAAAGTATTTCAATACAACATGGAGAAAAATTTCAGAATTCTATCAGATAAATATAACCAAGAGACTGAAATCAGTAAAAAGAATCAAGCAGAAATTCTAGGGTTGAAAAATGCAATTGCTATACTAAAGGATGCATGTCTCTTAGAAGAAGGATTGATTGAGTAGAAGAAAGAATTAGTGAGCTTGAAGACAGGCTACTTGGAAATACACAGTCAGAGTACATAAAAGAAAAAATAATAAAAAAGAATGAAGCATGCTTACAGGATCTGTGAAATAACCTCAAAAGGCACAAATCTGAGTTATTGGTGTTCCTTTTGCCTCTTTGTTTATGCAATCAGTGTTGTCATTAGTGTAAGATACTGAGTTAAAAGATAGTATTTGCAAGCCTTAGGATAAACTCAAATCACAAAATATACAATAGATACACAAAAAAAGATAAAAAGCAGAAAGTTAAATCATACAACCAGAGAAAATCTTCTTCACTAAAAGGAAGACAGGAAAGAAAGAAAAAAGAGAAGAAAACAAAACAGCCATAAAACAAAAAACAAAATGGCAGAAATAAGTGTTTGCTTGTGACTGGTAACATGGAATGTAAATGGACTAAACTATCCAACCAAAAGACATAGAAAAACTGAATGAATAAAAGAGTAAGACCCGATGATCTGTTGCCTACAAGAAACACATTCACCTGTAAAGATACACATAAACTGAAAATAAAACGATGGAAAAAGACATTTCATGCCAATAGAAACCAAATAGAGCAAGAGTAGCTATAAGTATATCAGACAAAACAGATTTCAAGACAAAACTTTAAGAATCGACATTATATAATGATATATCATTATATAATGATAAAGGGGTCAATTATCATTGACTGACATTATATAATGATATATCATTATATAATGATAAAGGGGTCAATTCAACAAGAGGACATAACAATTGTAAATATATATGCATCCAGCACTGGGAGCACCCATATATATATATATATATACACATATTTATTTATATATATGTGTGTATATATATACATATAATGTAATATATGTATATATATAAATATAATATTATACATATATATAAAGCAAATATTTTTAGAGCTAAAGAGAGAAATAGATCTCTATGCAATAATAACTAGAAACTTTAACATCCACTTTCAACATTGGAAAGATCTTCCAGACAGAAATCAACACCAACAAAAAATATCAGACATAATCTGCACTGTAGACCAAATTGACCTAATAGATATTAACAGAACATTTTATCCAATGGCTGCCAAATACACATTTTTTCCTGCTCAGCACATGAATTGTTCTCAAGGATAGATCATATATTAGTTCACAAAACAAGTCTTATTCAAAAATTGAAATAATATCAAACATTTTCTCTGGCCACAATGGAATAAACTAGAAATTTTGGAAACTATATAAACACATGAAAATTTTAAAAATATGCTCCCAGTATCCAGTGGGTCAATAAAGAAATTAAGAAGAAAATTTAAAAATTCATTGAAACAAATTATAATGGAAATAGAACAAAACAAAACCTATGGAAACAGTGACAGCAGTATTAAGAGGAAAATTGATAACTATAAGTGCTCACATTAAAAAAGCTATGCCTCCCAGGTTCACGCCATTCTCCTGCCTCAGTCTCCCAAGTAGCTGGGAGTACAGGTGCCTATCACCACACCTGGTTAATATTTTTGTATTTTTAGTAGAGACAGGGTTTTGCTGTGTTAGCCAGGAAGATCTTGATCTTCTGACCACATGATCCATCTGCCTCAGTCTCCCAGAGTGCTGGGATTACAGGCATGAGCCACCACGCCCAACCCCTATATTTCTAAATCACTAATTATATTAAAAATTCTAAAATTATTACATACTATAATGTAGAAAATAAAAATGTGGGATCATGACCTTATACATAACACACACATGAGAGAGAGAGAGAGAAAGAGAGAGAGAAACCATAAAGCAAAAATAAGTATGTTGCCTACCTAAAAATAAAGATATTTGAGTAATAGTGTTATACAAATGAAATCAATAGCTTCAAAACACACTTTTTAAATGATCTTTATATAAAGAGATACTCTTTCACTAATAATAAGGAAAGTCAAATTTTGACCATTAAATTGATAAAATTAGTATTTATTTATTTATTTATTATTTAGAGATGAGTTCTTATTTTATTGTCCAGGTTGGCCTCAAACTCCTGGGCTCAAGTGATCCCTCTTGCCACCATCTCCCAAAGTGCTAGGATTACATGTGTGAGCTACCACGTTCTGCCTTAATAGAATTAAAAATGATAAAATGTATATATTAATCACCTGATTTGCATGTCAGTAAGTCAAAACATATCATATGATGCCTTTCCACTATAAATGAAGTCCACTAGGCAATATTTCCCATATTAAATAGCAGAGCACAAGGTAAAGAAAATTGTTCTTTGTTTTGAGGGGAATATCTCAACATGTACATAAATCCCTTTTCCTCAGATGATTTACAGAGATGTCAAACCTCTACATGTTATGGGATATATCTCTTATCCTCATGGGAATATTGCTTGTCTATTAATTTCTGTTTTCCTGTTTTATCAATATAATATTTTTAATTTGTAGACTAATGTGGAGGTTTATGTTTGATAGGAGAAGATTATTAAAATCTTTACAGCTGGGCACAGTGGCTCACACTTATAATTCCAGCACTTTGGGAGGTCAAGACAAGAGGATTGCTTGAGCCCAGCAATTTCAGACCAGCCTGAGCAATACAATGAGACTCCATCTCTACAAAAAAATTAATAGATTAGCCAGGAATGGTAGTGTATGCCAGTGGTCCCAGCTACTAAAGAGACTGAGATGTGAGAATCGCTTGAGCCCGGGAAGACAACGCTGCAGTGAGCTCTGATTGTGCAACTGCACTCCAGCCTGGGCACAGAGTGAGATCTTTTCTCAATATATATACATTAAAATAAGAAATAAACTAATAAACAGTTTAAATTACTGCACAAAATTTAAGAATTAAGAATCTGGAGGGAAAAAATGGGAAAGGCAAATTAATGTCCCTGACAGGTGAAAACAATCTACATATTTCTATAATATTTTTATTTAATAAGACAGAGAAATTCTCAGGCAACAGCTGGATACCAGTTGCCTTTACTCTCCTAGTCCCATTACCAATGTATGTTATTCTCCAGTTTCTTGGTTGCAAGCAATAAAAACTGATTTGTGATTGAATAAAAAATAAATTATTTGAAAGATGCAAAGGTCACAGAAATACTGGTACAATTGAAAAACAAGGATATAGAAACAAACAAGAGAAAAGAATGCCATGCATCCAAAGCCACAGGCAAGAATAACATTACAACAACCAGTAGAACACTAGATGTAACCTATCCATAAAAAGGACACAGGACACTACCCTTGCTCACAGGGTTACTTCTGTCTGTAGACTGTATACCACTGCTACCACTTCTGTCAACACTAGCATTTCTTCACTCTTGCTTTTTGTTAACCTTAGCTTCCAATTCAAAATACAGAGGAGGTACATTTCACTTCCCAAGCAAAGGTCACTCGTGTGTTTTCATTGTATGGGAGACTTCAGCCATGAATATCAGATATTTGGGTTTTTGTAGTATGAGACAACATCTGTCATCCACCAAGTTAATCAAATATAAAAAGAGATTTTTGATATTGGGACAAAGAAATAAAGAATAATGCATCTATTATAATTAGGTAACATTTTTAAGGATAGTCAGTCAGAAGAAAGGTATTCCAGAAAATGCACAGAAACTTACCAAATTTTGAGACATAAATGTAAGTCTTATTTGAGATATCTGATAGAGTACTTTAGATATTCATCATGTTATATTAAGTGTATTGAGTATATATTGCTTACATATTGAGTATATACCACGTATTATGAAATAAGGCAGGAATAACTAATTAGTTCCAAACTTTGACTGGTCTTGAATATCAAGAAAAAAAAAATGTGTTTATCTGTAATCGTAGACATTTGTTTATTTGTAATTGTTTAAATATTGTTTGAAAGTGCAAAACAGCCATGCAGGAGAGAATGATAATGGCCCAAGTGTTATGAAGAGAGAAACAGGCTAAAATTGCTGGGCAGGTATCAAAAACCTGCTGATAAAATCAATGTAATTAATAGAAAATAATTTAGTAATTTGGCCTTATATGTTAATGAACCATAGTTTACTAAACCCTGCCTCAGTCTCTTGAGTAGCTGGGATTATAGGCATGCACCACCATGCTCAGCAAGTACAATTTTATGACACTCTTCATGTGACTACTCATTTCCTGTGTTACTTTTGAAGATCAAGAAAAAGTATACACAGTCTCTAGAACCTAGACATTGGAGAAATAACTTAGAATACTCTCTAGTCCTCTCTCCTTCAGCATGTACTATATAGCATGTTAGTTATAATCATGAAATTTAAAGTTTTAGTTTGAGTTGTTTGACAAAATGCCCATTATACTGTAGAGAAATAGGCATAATATACAGAAATAATATAACAAGGACTTTAAGTGACTGAATATGATAAAATATTTGTTAAAATATAGTCTTTTCCTTAAAATGCAATAATTATTATTATTGATTAAACAATGTCACATGTGATATATTCGTTTCTTTTTTCTTAATCAAGAAATACGAGGAAAATAATGACCTCATTGCAATAAGTGTAGAGTTGAAATTGATGACATCATCCAAATTGGAAATATCTTTGAAATCAGGAAGTAATTTTATAGATTACATTACATGGAAGCTTTTACAGTGTGCATTGTCAAAAGTAAGAGCCTTTAACTCAGCTTCTCTTAAGGCCAATGAAATGTTTTATTTAAATGGGAAATTAGAGTTATAAAGCATATTCAAATACTTTAATTTTGCAGTATCACTCTGTGTACAAAAAATATGTTTGGTAACTCTAGTAACATCGTAAGTTATCAATGATATACAACAATAAATAAAATTAATTTCTATGCTTTATAATTACTTCAAATGACTACTACACAAAATAATTTACATATAAATTTATGAAGAAATTACTTTCCCACAAAAGCCTGTTGGCTAGTAACCAATTTGCCAATATCTATAAGTTGAAACATTTTACAGAAATGTGTAAAATTCTTTTTTTTTTTTTTTTTAATTTAAAGATCAGAAAAACTGGGCCGAATTTCTCACACACAGAAATGTCCACTAAAGCACTGAAGCTGAATGACAGCATAGGGAGGATACTCTGTCATACTCTGAGTCCACTCCAACCTAACCCTGACACTAAGTATCAGTTGCCATTTTTAACTGTTTGTCCTGTTTAAGTTCAACCCAACCTGGTTGTCCCTGTAGGCACATTTGTCTTTGATCCAGGTATTGCTGGATAAAGTGTGTAGTAAGGACTGGCTCAGTGGCTGCAATAGCACACTGGCTCTAGTTTCGAAGAATTTACTCCGATCAGATAGAAAGTATTTTCAGTAGAAGATACGAGAGTCGTCCAGAAAGAGAGATTTAAGCATTTGGAAGTGAATAACGAAAAAGCACCATCCCTGATTATCTGGTGAACAATGAAGCTGAATGCTTCTAAGATACTCCAAGCTGTGCACAAAATGCTCCAAATGACCAGGAGGACGGCATTGTTAGGTGCTGTGAATGAGAGTCCTCCAGAATCTTCCTTATCAATTTACCTTTAAACCATTCCTTCTTTCTTGCCTCAGCAGGAAGTGTCAATTCTGATATTTTTAGAAATTTTTTTTCTTCCCTTGAATGATTACCCCAACAGGATCTTTTGAAAAAATAGTACATTTAAAAGTTTTATGTAATTACAGCCTGAGGTCCACTAGCATTAAGAGGAGCTTTATAGTCAGAATGCCTTGCTGTTTGCACAGAAAAACCCTGTGGTTCACTGCTTGTCTGATACTTCAATTATTTGACTGTAATCACATAGTAAAGCAGATATTGATTTCCTAGGTATTCAAATTACACCCTTAAATGCAAGCACCAGTAAAAGGATTTTTTATCCCTTAAAATGGTATACAATTTAGCGATATTGGCTTGTGCTCATTGTACGGGCGTATGTTCACGTATTTTTTTAAAGTTATATTATAAAACTCCATCATAGGGATAATTTCTTCAATATATTTAGACTTTTTCTTGTAGGAGGTGTTCTTTTCATTGGCACATAAAAGCAAAGGTACATTATGATTAGAAGATTGGGACATTCGTGAAAGTAAACAGTTATTTTTTTTCTCTCTTACAATATAAGCAGTCCATATATATTTATTTTTTGTGATTATAGAGTCTCCAGGCACATATGAAATATAAAAATAGTATCGGCCAATACATAGAAGCTTGTCTTACTCAATTGTGTTATTGAACTATTTCCTTTCTCAAAATATTACAGAAATATCAGGGAAAAACATTTAATGCTCTTCTTAGATGAAAATAATCAAGTATATTAATTAGACTTCATAAGTACTGTGTAAATATTCCTTTAAACAATACATTACTGGCAACAAAAAATTCTGACTAGCCATTAACAAATTTGGCTCTTTTCCTTTTCAACATAGAAATCATAATTCTTTACTATGTTTCAACAGCTGAAGCACAGAAATAATGTTGAAGCTACAAAAGGAAACATTTTCTGATCATTCTTCTAGGTTTGGGTAGTTGGTTTGAGTCAAAACACACAAGCCATGCAGTGGGATAATGAGACATAGACATGTAAGACAAATAAGTGAGAACGTGTAAAAAAAAATTGTGGACCATTGTTCTTGTCTGTTAAGAGTTTTGGTTGAATTCTTGGCACATTTAAATGACTATCTTGTCCAGAAATGACAGTCTCCCGCCTTTTTGTCCTCCCCCAAGTAAATGAAACACTATTTGAGATCTGCAAGTAGTAATTAAGACATCATCTTACTTACTCTAATGGTAATATTTTTAAAGGGTAAGAGTATATTTGGAATTGAACATTCAATAATTAAATTTTCTATGTCTGTTTTTTGGGGATTTCTTAAGGATTTGTCCAATTCATCAGAATTATTCACTTAAAAATATAATCACTATCTTCATCTTGACGTCCTTTCTAATGTATTTTCATTAATTACATAAGAATGGAAATAAGGATCATGTTTTCATTTCTGTATCTTTCATTAAACATTTTATATATAATCAATATAATTAAGATGACTTTAAGTAATAGTTTACACTATTTATTAGGATATGGATATTGAATATAAAATTGAATATATAAATCTTGACTTTACTAAAAAACTTTATTTGACATATCTTAGCCAAAGAGATATGTTGGATATCATATAGCCTGTCAGGTAAAAATGTTGTATTAACGTCTGTCATTTAAGGGTTTTCCAATTACATGAAGCTATGAATTATAAACATTCACATAGAATACTAATTCTAAGCAATTATTGAGAAATAGTTCTGTAGTTGGTTTTATAGTTTTTAAAAAAGGTTTTAAACTATTGAGAACATCAAGAAAATTATAATAAATCTGATGCACATGTGTTTACAGCCTGGGTGTATACAATGTAAACATATGACCTTCATACACAGACATACAAATCAAGTGTACAATGAAGTGAGGAGTAGTGTCTTATTGATCAAGCCTGATTATAACGTAGTCTATCCATCTTTTTCATTCACGCACATTTTAATTTTAAAACGAAAGAATATTTTAAATAGAGTGACCAGTCCATTAAAAAGTCCTCAGTACATTGTTGTGCAATCAACAAATGAGTTTTTCAAACTAATTGTTATACAAAACCATAGGTTGGGTGCGGTGGCTCACGTCTGTAATCCCAGCAATTTGGGAGGCCAAGGGAAGGTGGATTACCTGAGGTCAGGAGTTCGAGACCAGTCTGATCAACATGGAGAAACCCCATCTCTACTAAAAATACAGAATCAGAATCAGCTGGGCAAGGTGGCATGTGCCTATAGTCCCAGCTACTAGGGAGGCTGAGGCAGGAGAATCGCTTGAACTGGGGAGGCAGAGGTTGCAGTGAGCCGAGATTGCACCATTGCACTCCAACATGGGCAACAAGAGCAAAACTCCGTCTCAAAAAAAAAAAAAAAAAAAAAAAAAAAGGGAATTGTTGTTGTATGTTGTTTTCCCTGCCATTAAAACAAACAAACAAATAAACAACAAAAACCAAAAAGAAAAACGATGTGCTCAAACACTAAACCGTGCTTTGTGCAAATGTGATCAAGTTAAGATGAAGTCACACTGGCTTAGGGTGGACCCTAAATACAATGTCACTGGTGTCTTTGTAAGAAGAGCAGACATAAAGACACAGGAGAAACAAACAAGGGGAAGACCATATGGTGACAGAGGCAGAGATCAGAGTGATGCGTCTGTGAGCAAAGGAATGCCAGGAGTGCAGGCGAAAAATCCTCAAGCTGGAAGAGGCCAGGCATGATCCTCCCCTGGAGCCTGACTTTGCTGATGCCTTCATTTTGGAATTCTAATATCCAGAACTGTGACAGAATGAACGTCTATGCTTTAAGCCATCCAATTTGTGGTACTTTGTTTTCATAGTCCTGGGAAATCGATATAATTGGTCTTATTTCATTGCAATAAGTTATTTGAAACTCATAAAATAAATAAATGTTGTTGACATTGTGCCAGGTGTTTTCAGATAGATACATTTTAATTTTCTTTGGTAATTTATTTATGAATATACAATTATGTATATGAGATACATTGGTATTGATCTTATAAATTGTTATAAATTTCCTTGTATTAGTTCATTTAATTTTCATAACTTCTGAGGTATGTTGACCTAAAGGAAGAAGCTAAGGCACAAAATATAATTTTAAAGAGTTTTTATTTGGGCCAATGTGAGGTCAGCTGCCTGGGAAACATTTTTACGTTACCTTGGGAAGTGCTGTGTTTGACCTTGATTATTGCCAGGTTTTTAAAGGCAAAAATGAAAAAAAGGAGTGGGCTGATACAAAATCGTCAGGAATTCTCATTGGTTTACAGAAATGACATTGACTAGTGATTTCTATCCATTGTTAAACTGTATGATGGGAGTTATGGTGTCCAGCATGTGACATTGTTAGGTTAATTTATAGTGACTTGTGTCATCAGTCAGTCTGGAGTCACATGGCAAGCAGCTTCAAGAGATCATTTAGTTCAAAGAGGGCAGTGGGATATAAGTGCTGTCTTTTTTCAATGCCTCTCTGGGCCTGATAGTTTAAATGGGGCTCATATTCCTCATATTAAAAGTTTCTTTCTTTGGTACATACTTAGGCTACTTCTATTTCACAGTTGAGTTAATTGAGGCACAGAGATGATCAACAAATGTGTCTATAGCCTTACAGCCAAAATATCAGAACACAGGTTAAGTTCTGTTACAATAATAAAGAAGAAAGGAAACAAATTTATATTGCCATTTCAGCAAGGAACATAGATACACAAAACTGATGTAGTCATACTTGATCCCCGCCTCTAAGAGTTTGGAAGTTAAAATTTCAATTTAAAAATACTTGACCTATGTTCCCCCCCACCCCATGAATAAGACATTTACAATTCTCTATTCTTCTGTGTTTCTTCTTCAATAGATAGGAAAGTCTCATGATAAACCCAGGATTGAAACGTCAGGCCACCGATGATCTTCCAAGCTGGGGTAGCTGTACACACCCCTGAAAGGCACCATTGATACTGTCACTCACTTTATTTCATTTAGCTAACACAGGAGTATCAAAAATCGTCTTGAATTGTTTATTATCTCTTTGCTCCTCAGTGTCGTTAACACCATAACCAGAACTTAGGGCAGTACCTGGTTTAAATAAATCTACATTTCCTGTTAATTTCCTTAGAACTTGTTTGTTTATTGTGTGGTATTGTTACCTACTAGGATATGTTTGAATAAAGAAGATAGAACTGCTAATAATCCTCTTTCTCCCCACACTGATATGCATGACTTATACAAAAAAAAAAGATTTGTCTAATTTACCATATGTGGATGCTGATCACATCAATAACCTTGGCAGCAAGATTTTGGGAACACCTAGATTCATCTGGGGATTGTTAAGATTAATTGAGTTCTACATTCAATGTGGGCATGCACTCATATTGTGATCATTATTATCTGCTCAGTGCTTAACACAGTGCTTGGCAAGTGGCTGGCACAAACCTGGCACTTAGGACACTTTGGTGAATGAACAGATTTGATAAGTCAAAAGGTGCTACAAACTTACAAGAAGTAAGATGCCCAAAGAGATTCCCAAGAGTTGATGAGAAAAACTGCAAGCTGGAAGAATCTATCCCATGAGTAGGGTTACCCTCACTCCTCTATCTCTGTAACCCTCTCTAATTATGGATATGGGTAGCTGTGTGTTGATGGTAAGAGAAACAAACTGAAAAGAAATAGAAAAAATGGGTATAATATGAAAAAAATCTTACTCTCTGTATAAATCCTTTGTTAAATCTATTGAATGTGAAGTCTTACATGATCTATATTGGTTCCACGTTGCTCATGTTAAACAGATTGTTAAAAATCTGCATGACTATTAAATTTTATTCTCCTTAGGTGAACTCTCAAATTAAAAAAATAAAAATAAAAAATCAAAGGAAAGGCCTGGTGTGGGGAAATGACCAACTTTACCATCCAAAATGTAAATTCATGACATCTCAAGAATAGTTCAGATAAACTATTGACTTCAGTAATCTAAGGCAAATCAGATTACCCACTCAAAAGGGAAACCACTGTGACCACTGTGACAGGAAACACAAGCAGATCAGCTTTAGGGATTAAATTAAGCAGGTCATCAGCTTGACAACAACTTGAGTTGCCTGTGCCCAGGAAATGGAGCCCTGGTTCCCCATGTGGAGATTAAGGCCCTGACTTCAAAAGGGCATCAGTTCACTTTGAGAAATTATGTAGAATAACTTTCTGCCTCTGGAAATATGAGTGTTGGGCAAAAAGATATGATATAATAAATTTTAGGCTGTCATGTTGTAAAGAAACAATTTAAAATTTTTTTCTAAACCATAAAACAAAATGAGCAAAAATCTGACTAATCAATCTATTTTTCTAAAGTACTATTATCTTTAAAAACCAATATATCCCTCTATTTTAATTTTAATAGTTATGTCATAATAGACTTAAGAAAATCCATACATATTTCATTCAAAGTTTTATTTTTGTTTCAAATTTATTTTTATAGTATTCTGAAATATTTAATTCCCTCTGGTGTTCATTTAGTGATTTACTTAGAAGGCATGCTGTGCAGACAAAGCAAGTTGTATTACAATTTTCACTTCTCTCCAATCAATTTTAAAACCTGAGACAGCCAAAAATTCGTCAATCGTAATGTTGGAATTATTTTTCAGGCTTACGTAGGCACATAAGGATATTATTATGGATGTTAGAAACATTTCCCTTCGGTAAAAAAACTAATGCAAATCACTGGATTGCTGTATTTTAAGATAGAGCTTGACAAGGATAAAAGTCTCAAAAACAGAAATATTTATTTCACTTTTTGTAAAAATTCTTATTAAACTACTTCATTATATAGCCTTATGTGTTAGACTACTAAATATAAATTAAATGAATATGTTAATTATGAATGTGTCTATAATTAAGAGTGTACATGAGTGCTGTTGGCACTACCCTTAGGAAGAGAATAGGAAAATAACTCTTGGACAGATTTCCTGACACTAAAGTGCCTTTTTCATGAAGGGTCATTATCCAGTTGTCATGTTCTTGCTTTATATGCTCTCCCAGTGCCTCCTGAATTGGTTGTAGAATGTGGGACATTAAGCCCCTCTCTCTAGCTGATTGAAAAATGAGTGAACAACCAATCCAAGCTGGATTTATCAGTTTATTTTAATAAGAAATTTATATTCAAGTAATATAATCTATGATGAAAATTTAAGTAAAAGTTATATGAAACTATTTGAAACACAAGAAAATCCATCAGTGGAAAGAGATAAGAAGGAAATCAACCCAGAGAAGCAGAGACAAGCAAAGATAACATGCCCCAGTAAAGTGAGCAGGGCTTCTGATAACCCTGATATCTCAGGTTCTCACCAGTTGAGAGTTTCAGATTTCCTTCCTTCCTTCCTTCCTTCCTTCCTTCCTTCCTTCCTTCCTTCCTTTTTCTTTCTTTCCTTCCCTCCCTCCCTCCCTCCTTCCTTCCTTCCTTCCTTCCTTCCTTCCTTCCTTCCTTCCTTCCCTCCTTCCTTCCTTCCTTCCTTTTTTTATTGATGGTGTCTTGCTCTGTCACCCAGGCTACAGTGTAGTGGCGTGATCTCAGATCACTGCAAACTCTGCCTCCTGGTTCAAGCAATTCTGCTGTCTCAGCCTCCCAAGTAGCTGGGATTACAGGTGTGTGCTGCCATGCTCGGCTAATTTTTGTATTTTTAGTAGAGTCGGAGTTTTGCCGTGTTGTCCAAGCTGACTCTGAACCCCTGATCTCAGGTGATCTGACTGCCTTGGCCTCCCAAAGTGCTGGGATTACAGGTGCGAGCCAGGGCGCCTGCAGAGTTTTAGATTTTCTTACTGTATCTGTGTTCTGCAAAATGTGTTTTTCACCTTCCCTTTAATTTCTTCTTCTTTTTTTTTTCTTAAATGGTTTCATGTAAGAAAATGAATCCTGGATTGGGCATGGTGGCTCATGCCTGTAATCCCAGTACTTTGGTAGGCCAAGGTAAGCAGATTGTCTGAGCCTAGGAGTTGATGATCAGCTTGGGCAACATGGCAAAACCCCATCTTTACAAAAAATACAAAAATTATCTTGGTGTGGTGGCACATGCCTGTAGTACTAGCTCTTCAGGAGTCTGAGGTGGGAGGATCACTTGACCCTGGGAAGTTGAGGCTGCAGTGAGCCAAGGTTTTGCCACTGCACTACACCCTGGGTAATAGAGTAAGACCCTGTCTCAAAAAAAGTACCAAAAAATAATAATAATAAAAAGTAAAGAAAGTGAATGAATCCTGAATAAATATTAACTTTCCTAAATTTTTGATCAATTAATTTAAAAAATTGTTCCTATATCTTTGCTAAATTTCTTGATCTCATAAAATATTGTGGTTTAGGATTATTGGTATCTTTCTTGATTAGAATTCCCAAGGGGATGCAGGAAATGTTGATTGGTTATGAAATCCCATTAAAAGTGGAGCATGAGTGTCTAGACCTGTGATCATCTGTTGCTAAGAGATCCAGACCTGTTTCAGTTCATAATCTCTGTAAGACCCAGATATGAAGTTTTCCATGTTATAAAACACATGCCACTCAAATAATTCTTCCTTGTTTTTACTTAAATAATTTTGGAAACTATTCTTGCTTCCAAACAGAGGTGAACTAAGACAAAAGACAAAGTATTGATTCCTCTTTCTCTCATAGTTAGCTACATAATGTTAGGTAAACTTCAAAATGTATTGTTAAACACAGTTTTGTTTTCATTGTTAATAACATAGAGCTATCCGGTTGTGTTACAATTAAATGAGTTATTGTACACAAAGTTTATGGCATAGTAGCTGGTACTTACAAATGCTAATAATAACGTGGCTGTTGTTAATATCATTACTCACTTTGAAGCAAACACAGACTGAAAGAGGCACACGCTGAAAAAGTAAGCAGAAAAGAATCCTTCTGTAGAAACAATCAATACTACCTCCTGAATAAGGATCATATACCTGCAGGCTGTTAGTCCATGAGTAGAATTTTAACAGAATCTGAGGAAAGGAATTTCAAGCTGAAAAAATTATATGAGCAAATGCCTGGGAACTATAACACAGATCATATGGATCTTAGTCAGTTTGGACTGATGTAACCAAGTACCATAGACTGGAAGGCATATAAACTGCTAACATTTATTTCTCACAATTCTGGAGGCTGCAAGTTCAAGACCACAGTGGCAGTATATGGTTGAGTTCAGGTGAAGGCCGTCTTCTGGATTACAGATCATCTACTTCTCGTTGTATTATAACATGGTTGTAAGAGCAGAGAGAGCTGAAGTAAAACTCTCGTGTGTCTTTTTTCAAGGGTGTTAGTCCACAGACATGACCTAATCATTCCCAAAGGCCCCATCTCTTAATATAATTGCTATGGGAGTTAGGATTTCAACACCAATTTTGTGGAGGTGGGGACACAGACAGTAATTCTGCACTTTTTGTTAGCTAAGCAGTCAAGCATTTGACACAGGAGAATGTAATGATATGACTGGATGAGGTTTGGTTCCATTTTGCTGGCTTCCTTTTAGGGCTCATTTTTCTATCTAAAGTTTGGTTTCCTTGTTTCCTATCTCTCTAACAACTCATTTTCGTCAATAATATCTTCTCTGTCTTCTATCCTGAGCACTCAAATACATCATTTAAGAAAAATGTTTTCTATTTCTTTGGCCTGGAAATGCTTGTTTCCTAGGTTTAACAGTTTTACAGAACTGCCTTTCAAGCGACCTATCTCTTCTCACTTCTCTTCTTTCTCTAAAAGGTAGTTTACATTCACTGTCTTCAATTTGATTTTTGTTTTTTGTTTGCATACCCTCATTACTGAATCATTTCTAATCTGGTTTCCATTTCCCCTAAAAGGCTGCATGATGCAAGGAAAAGACCACAGGTTTAGAAATTAGACATGACTGCTTTTATCCCCTGCAGTTATTAGATAAATTATCATCGAAAGACTCAGCCTAACTTTCCTCATCTGTGAAAAGTCACTGATATTAAGATCTTTATGGTTTCAGTGTAAGAATGAGAGGACCTAATCTATCTAATATACCTAGCACAGTGGCTGGCAGAAAGTCCTAGACATGTATACATTCAATCTATTTAATTTCTTTTTCCCATGGTATTTGGTCACTGTTGCTTAGATCCTATCCCATCTGACTCTCTGCCCTGTCAGTCCTCTTTTTCAAACGCTTTCCTCCTAGGTTTCACTGTAACTGTAGTCTCCTTTTATCCGTTACTACCTCTCCTTTCTTCCTCTTCAGACTCCACTCCGCAGTCTTCTATTCTATACATATTTTTGTCTTTTAGCAAACTTAGCCAGTTCGACATATTAAACTATTACCTCTATATTAATGGTTCCCAAATTTATAGTTCTTTAGAATTCTAACACTGAACTCTATCATAAGTTCTGGTCTACAATATCCAGTATATGAATAACTGAATTAATTATCAACCTCTAACAAATACATACACACATTGTGCACACCCCAGCTCTTTCTTCCTCCTTTATCCTTAATCGCTACTTGACCTAGCTATCTGTTATCATTTTCTTGTCATTTTCATCTTCCCATGCTATGGTAAATAGAATAGTGGACCCCAAAGATGTCCATGTCCTAATTTCCACAACCTACGAATATGTTATCTCACAAGACAAAGGAACTTTGTGGGTAAATTTTATTAAGGATCTTAAGATGTAAATATTATACTGAATTTTCCAGCCAGGCCTAATGTAATCACAACAGCTGGATCTTCAGAGTCGGAGAGAAGAGACTATGACAGAATCAGAGGCTGGATTTATGTGCTTTGAAGACAGAGGAAAGGGCCATGAACCAACGAATTCGGAAGACCCAGACTCTCCTTTATAACTTCCAGAAGGTATAAAGCTATGACAGTACCTTGACTGGAATCTACAAAGTGCATTTTGGTCTTCTGACACCCAGAACTGTAAGATAATAAGTTTGAGTTAAGTCTCGCAGTTTATAGTAATGTCTTCTGCTTTAGGAATTAATACACACACACCTATATAGATACCAAGACATTTTAAATTGTCCTCTATTATGTGTCTTGTATTTTCTTTTACATACTACCATAAGACTGCTTTATTTGAAGACTTCGTTTTTTAGAATGTATTGCCTCAGCTCCATCATTAAGGTCCATCAAGGTGTCAGTTGTGCTGCCACCAGTTAGTTTATCAAAAACATTTGTATTGTGATCAATGGCTTTCCTATTATTTTCTCAGAACACCTCTCAAAGTGTAGTATGCATGCAACTAATGAAATGTTAAGATCATTGAGGTTTTTTTCAGACTACGTTAATTTTTCTAGTTATATATTTATGGTTTTGAAACTGGAAAAGTTCCCTTGTCTCTCTCACAGGGCATGCAACGGGGATGTATCTCGCTTTTTCAGTGGCCCTCTGCTCAAACCTCTAAGGGCGCATACAGACAGGCAGGCTGTGGGGCTCTGACCCCATGGCAGTGTCTAGGGGTGAATGTTTACTGCTGAAGCCCCACTGGGCATGTGTTACAGGGGGCTCTTTTAGTTTAACCTTCCATAGGTGGCTTGTGGTTAGTCAGCTCAATTAGACCCCTGCCTTACAGAAAGGACAGAGGGTTTTCTGTATCAGGTACCAGAAGAATCAGATCACACGTGGACTTGGAGAATGAGTGCAAGGTTTTATTGAGTGGAAGTAGCTCTCAGCAAATGGGGGAGTCAGAAGGAAGATGGTTTTTCCCTGCAGTCTCCGGGCTCTCCTCTGACTGCCCCGGCCAAACTCCACCTCCTTCCACTGGTCGATACCCTGCCAGCGTCTGTCCTGCGTTCTTCTGCTGGCCTGCTCCCCCGTTGTGTGTCCGCCTGCCAGGGTCTTGGGGTTTTTATAGGCACAGGATAGGGGCGTGGCAGGCAAGGGTGGTCTTGGGAAATGCAACATCTGGGTGCTAAGGCGGGAGTGCCTGTCCTCACCTAGGTCCATGGGCCCAGGCCCTGGGGGGTGAAGCCCTCGCCAGGGACCCATCGCCAGGGACCCGCCCTTCTCCTCCCAGCACTTCCCTGCCCTGCATTCCGTATCAGTTTCACACAGTGGTCCATACAACAAAACCATTATGCCTGTAATTTAATAGATATTTATAGAAAAAAAGTATCTTAAAAAAAAATACTGCTTAGACAAAGAAAAGCAATATGCAGATAAGACAAAAATTGCAAAGAATTTAGGAAAATGTCACAGATTCAGAAAATACAGAATAAAGATTTAAGTTCAAATTGCTTAACAGTAACTAGAAATTATTGACATTATTGAGAAATGATAAAATTATCCGAAATTAAAAACAAAGAAAAGAATCACTAAAATAGAAATTTACTATTATAAGACTGGAGGTAGCTTTCTAGATTTTTAGCATTTTAAATTCTAATACATAAATAGTGATTGCTAATTATTCACAACAAATACAAAGTAAATCCCCGGGGAGGACAAATACCCTAAGCCCTACTCTGGACCTGTTGAAGGTGAAAGTGAGGGCCAGTGCCTCTATTTGTAACAAGTTGCCCAGGGGCATTGTTGCAATAGGGGAAGTTTGAAATACTGGACTGGAGGAATATTCAAAGAAACACCCACAACTAGTCTGTAAAGTGTATCTAGTATGTAGATACATATCTTAAAAAAGCACTTGCCTTAATAGTCATACAAACATTGAAGAAAAATAGAAGCTTTTCTAAACTTGATCTTTTTAAGACAGTAACAGTGGAGGTCATTCATATTTACTTTTCTATTCCTCAAACCAAAGTTATGGTTACTTTCTCTCAAAGGCAAGAGACCTAGGCAAAACATTTTGCAAGTTGGAAGACAGAACTTTTTATCAATCTTTTTTATGTCACATTGTATTCATGTGCTAATAATTTTATGATATAGTAAATACGACTGAAGACCAATGATGTGTGTCACATCACCTCCAATGAAGGTTTTAATACACAAGATTATTAACTTAGAAGTGTTCAAAAGTTGTAAAGATTTTTGAAAAGGGCACTGTACTTTCCTGTTTTAAAAAAGAAAAAGTGGTAAACATTTATTCCAACTGCATTGCATTTTGAAACTTTTATTTTTCCTTTTTTTTTATTAAAGCACTACTCTCTCCCTTTGTTATAATAAAATTATAAGTTTAGAATTAGGAATGCATTTTCTATATATGTAATTTTATACAGATTATGTTTCTAAGATTTTCTAGGTTATTCCATACAAGATTATAGATCTTATATCATCAGTAAAATATTCAGTATAAAAAGATTATTAAATAACACATCTAAATAAAACCAAATATCTGACTGTAAAGAAGATGCTTACCTTTATAATGAATGCTGGTACTTATGGTAAAGCAATTTTAGTTAGTACACTAGTCTCCACAGTAATTTATTGAAAAAGAAGCTGAGGATTCATTTGTTCAGAGAATTCCAGAACAGTCCTATTGCCATAATTTTAGTTACTCACACTTAAACATTTAGGAAAAGGTAACAAAACCGTTTTTCCGGCCGTGCGCGGTGGCTCAAGCCTGTAATCCCAGCACTTTGGGAGGCCGAGACGGGTGGATCACGAGGTCAGGAGATCGAGACCATCCTGGCTAACACGGTGAAACCCCGTCTCTACTAAAAAATACAAAAAACTAGCCGGGCGTGGTGGCGGGTGCCTGTAGTCCCAGCTACTTGGGAGGCTGAGGCAGGAGAATGGCGTGAACCCGGGAGGCGGAGCTTGCAGTGAGCTGAGATCTGGCCACTGCACTCCAGCCCGGGCGACAGAGCCAGACTCCCTCTCAAAAAAAAAAAAAAAAAAAAAAAAAAAAAAAAAAAAAAAAAAAAAAAAAAAAAAAAAACCGTTTTTCCCTAATCTGTGTCTTTCCTTTCCTTTCACTTTTCTTTCTTTCGCTTCCTTGCTCCCTCCCTCCCTTCCTTCCTTCTCTTTCTTTAATTTTTGTGCTGTTTTGGCTTTCTATTATAATGAAAAATGTATGTGTTTTAACCAACAGAAAAGTTCTGCTCTTCGCCAGCTGTATACATTTTGAAAAGTATATGCAATATCTCTCAGAATCAGACTTCTTATATTTTAAATAACAAAATCATGATTCCCCTTAGAATTATTGTAAAAATTAAATGAGATAATGGCCTAATATTTGTGTTTTTCTGTTACATAATGTCTTCTCAGTAAATTCATTAGTGAGTGGTCCTTCCCTGTTTCTAATCCTGAGATATTCTTTTCTTCCAACTTGTGGTTTTTCTGCGTACCAAACTGATAGTAGCTGCATTTTACTAAGGTTCTTACAAATGCAGAAATTTGGGCACCCTGGTAAAAACAGTAGATGCCTTGAAATTGCTGTTATAAGAAATTACTTTCCAAAGGCTGCTCCAGAGGCCTGTATAATTAACAAAACAAAACAAAACAAAACAAAACAAAACTTCTTAGAAAATCTTCCTGCCTATTTGTAAACCCACATCTTCACAATTTTTAAATATATCAGTGTGGGATATAAGCATGCTCATAAATGAAATACTCTTTAAGACTCTGGCGCATTAGTGAACAAAGTGACCAGTGATTCAATAACTGACATTATGTGATGTTTTAGTGCCTCCTAGTCATCCTTTAGGTGAAGCAAATATTCTCACTTTAACATTATAGCGGATAAAAACACGACAGCTGTCACTAGACAGATAAGATCCACAGAAGTTTATGAGTCATACACACCCACTGCCCAAGGGAAAAGGACACTGCATTCCACATGGGGGTCACAATCTATAACAGACGAATAGCTGGGGGCTGTGGGGGCAGACCCACAAGAAGGTAGAGTGTCTTCTTGTCCTGGAGGGAGAATGCGGTGGGCTTGTTTGAATCATTTTGCGGGCTGGCAGAGAACTGCAAGCTGCTCAGGGATAAGCAGGAACTTCACCTGGTTTATTTGATAAGGAGGTTTATTTGGGTAGCGGACCTAATTTGTAGGAGCAGAGAGAAGACATTAAAACTCATGATCAAGCCATTTGAAGCTCTTATGATTTCACCAGTCCAAGCAGCACAAAATGCGAGACCTTAGTTGTAAGTATTACACCAATGAAACCGAAAGCCCAGGAATGAATACAGTGAATTTCTGTCAAGCCAAGGGTCTAAAGCAGGGTTGTGTAACTCAGATCATCAGAATGACCACTTCTAATCTACATAAGGATGGAGAGGAGACATCTCTTGGGATATAAAACTGAAATCTACATATGTAATTGGTATTGCTAGATTCAAGTCACCCCAATTCATTTTGAGCACAATTACTTTGAGTTTTTAAAATATTGGAAATTCTTCGTTGTTTGATAAAAATTATTTTAAACTCAAAATATGTTATAAACTTTTATGTTTCTAACTCATTCTCACACGTAAAAAAGTGGTCTTACGGCCGGGCGCGGTGGCTCAAGCCTGTAATCCCAGCACTTTGGGAGGCCGAGACGGGCGGATCACGAGGTCAGGAGATCGAGACCATCCTGGCTAACACGGTGAAACCCCGTCTCTATTAAGAAATACAAAAAACTAGCCGGGCGTGGTGGCGGGCGCCTGTAGTCCCAGCTACTCGGGAGGCTGAGGCCGGAGAATGGCGTGAACCCGGGAGGCAGAGCTTGCAGTGAGCTGAGATCCGGCCACTGCACTCCAGCCTGGGCGACAGAGCGAGACTCCGTCTCAAAAAAAAAAAAAAAAAAAAAAAAAAAGTGGTCTTACTAGTTTGAGAATAACTATATAAAAATTGTCATTTTGTTCACTTGTTCCTTCTATTACTAGAAAATTAACAAGGGCTTTTAGTAAGTTCCCATCAATCAAATTAGCATTTTAAATAGATTATTTAAATGAAAAAGATCTTTTTTTTTTTTCTTGTTTCAAAAGATGATTTAGATGTACCTCTAGTGATTTGGGGTTAGTTTCAACTTCTTTGTACTTTCTCTTTCCAAAAACATATGCTAATAAGTTCTCAGCAATATTGTGAAGATAAACTGAAAAGCACTTTGCATAAATGAAATGGTATATAAATGCAAATTAATAGCACTAATGTATGTTATAATTATATATGGAATCTTCCAATGTGAAATACTGTCTTAAGATATATCCCCCAGGGAAAGATAAGAATGAAAGAGTTCACAAAAGGACACTTAAGATGGTTAAAGTAGAATGAAACTTACGCATACACGAAAGGAAAGTAGGGAAGCTAAGATTATTTAGCCTGGAAATGTGAAGAGATAGAGTGAATATAATTGAGTTATTTAAGATTGTGAAGGGTATAGTAAAAATTGATAAGATCCTTTTTATGTGCTATTTCATAATACAAGAAGGAGGGATCACTCAAAACTAATGGAAGGTTAATTTAAAACGAACAAAAGGAAATGCTTAATCTTCACATAGTGTAAAGCCAAACCACATAATTCAATCCTTTAGGAGATTATAGATTAAAATACAGAGGCTACATTTTAAAAATAGAAAAAATGAACATTTTGTAGACAAAGGAATTTTCCACATTGAATGGAGGAGAATGTAAGGCCAATGAAATTAGATGACGATCATTAGTGTTTGCAATAAGGTTATTCCATCCCTCAATTTAAGTATAAAATTAGTCGTGGACCAAGGAGACTGCTGAATTTTTAGTATTCTTGATTCACTTATAATTGTATTTTCAAGGAGGAAAGTCATGAACCTATGGATGTGTCCACACCTCCTCATTGCTATGCTCCATATTTATTCCTCATTCTTTCATTCTCCTAGTAATCACTTGAATTTCTTTTATTAATTTACAATCCTATCTGTCTAAAAAATTTATGCAGTCAATAAATCATTAAAACACTGCTACATAATCAAATACTGTATATTAAAGTTTGAATTTTCCAAACTTACTTTATATTGAAGAGCTGTGGGAATGAATTCAGCAAGCAGAAATTCTGATTTTATAATATTCAATATTTTGTGCTGTTTTAATGATAAACATTAATACTTTAGTAATTTCAATATGAATATTTGGAAGAGAAGAATGCATTTCAATCATGCACACAATTTAATAAAAAATAAATTTATGAGAAAAAATGTTTCCGTTTAAGTGCTTGAGGATGTTAAAATGTGGGGAGTTCTAAGTAAATGTAAAAGGTGAAAATAAAAATGGTCTTTCTACACACAAATAATAAAGATACATTCTTCTTATTTCTATTTAAAAAGCTTAAAACAAATAAATGTCATTTTTATCAATGACTGTTTCTTCTAAAATTTTTTGAAAACGAAAATTGGTTAAAATTTGAGGGGGAAAAGTATAATTTTACTAGAACAAATATTTGCTTTAAGGAAAATTAATAAACAGCCACATTGCCTATTGTTTTTCCTACTAGAGAAGCTGACCGGACTAGGATAAGTCTATTTTTATTTAATTCTCAGCTTCTTTTTAGGGCAGTCTCCCAATGTTAAAGAATTATAAGTTCCAGGAATAATCCAATATACCTGTTACAGCTGAAACTTAATTTCATTTTAACATCTCCAAATGTAGCACTGAGGACTTTGCTTAAATGGGGATTGAACAAATCCTCTATTGGGCAGATATTTCAGGACTTCTAAATTAAGAAAATTCAAAGCACAGAGTCTGATAGCTGTGACTTTATGTTACATATTTTAACAAAGTGAGGAATGTGAAGCCAAGAAATGAGAAATATGAAGAAAAGCTGCATTCACAGCTGTTATGTCGTAATTATGAGAAATGTGAAAAGAAAGATAAAGTGAGAGGAGTGGTGTGCAATATGGAAAGAGGGGTGGAAGTTGTTTTATTTTGTTTTGTTGTTTGTTGAGTGGTGTGTAAGCAATAAGTACACATTTTAATTACTATTACATATGGTCATTTTTTTCTAACTAGAAAGAAATTCAGCCTCATAGGAAAAAAATTTTAAAGTACAAAGATTAAACAATTTTCTAGTGTGGTTTAAGGGAGCCTTAAGCTGTGAATATGTGCTTCAATTATATAGCTAAATTTTAATATAATGAGGTTATAAAACAACTTTAAATTTCCCAAAGCACTCCCTTACATATTGAAACTTAATTGCCCGCCCAGTGAAATCCATAATACCCTCATACCATGATTTATATGCCAACTTATGGCTGCTTCTATCTTGCAACAATTAGAATATTATGCAAATGCATCAACAATACTGTTATAATTTACACTTAGAAATTATTTTTATTTAAGCAGTTTTCATTATGATCATTTTCTTTTTTTAAAATATTATTATGGAGTCTAGAGAAAATTCAAAGTATTCAATTAATGATTTCTTAAAATAGGCCATATTGAATACATAGTTCTTTGGTAGAATAAATCAACTTTTATATTTATTTGTAATAGCCATTGTTCTTTAATTAGATATTCATATTTTAAAAAATAATGTATAAAGGTATTGCTGGATAAATTATTTCCCTCCATCAAACTTAGAAAGAGCATCTGCAAACTGAGTTTTGAAGAGCAATAATTACTGTTCACTTTCCCAAAGAAGCTTCCATTCATTTCATATTTGACATGTCTTTATTTGAAATAGGAAGCAATGTTAATACCAATATGGAGCATGTAGAAAGAGACCTTTGGTGGAGATTTTATGGTTCCCTGAGACTATGAGGATAAGTTAAAGTGACACATCAATATCAACTACTATTTATAATCAGGAAATCACTAGCAATTGTAAACCTAATTAAGCAGCAATTGACTTGTCAAATATCTTAGAGCTGAAGTTTCTTTCTGATATTACAAATAGAAAGTCTTTGAATTGTTAAGGTTCTTCTTGGTATATAAGAGTTTGTCTTGTTAAAGAAAAGAGGTAAAAACTAATGTTGAAGAAAAATTGCACTGGACACAAACAGACAAGGAAGACTTTATGCAACACTATTACAATATGGAAGAAAAATTGAACTCAACTCTGTTGAAACAAAAAGCAAGAAAAGTGAGCTGGTGGAAAAGTACTGAAGGACATTATAGGGAAGCACGGTGTAAGTGACGAGGCCATTTGTGTGTGCTAATTGGTGCCTGCAGACATTAGGTCCCTACCCTCTCACAGAAACTGGGAGATAGGGACACTCTGTTCTTTGATGACTACATTTCAAAGAGATGGCTCTGAGGTTCTTGAAACAGATATTCCTGGGTTGTATGAGGCAGGGAGAAGATTTACATCTCAAAAGGACAGAGAAAGAATTTATAATTCTAAGTTTTCTAAACTAAATACTCCAAGAACAGGGAGGTTAGGGACCTACAGTCAGGGAGAAACCTGCCTAAAGTGTAGTCCAGGTGAGGAAGATGAAGAGACCATCTTGGTCACAAACAAATCTATTAGTTTCTTGTATCTCAGCAAATAGGAAAAAGAGATGAATAAAGGAGTCTAGAAAGATAAGTAGCTATTGCAATTGAAGTACTGCAACAGCACATAAAGTGTTAGTAGGTTTGTAAGGTTTTAATTCAAGTTCTGTAAGCTTCCTAGGTCACAGGTAATCTTGGAGAATGCACTCCAGTAAACTCAAGTCTCATATTGTATCTAACAAGGAAGAAAACCAAATTCTCCCGCAGAATAAGAATTAGGAAAATATGAAAACCTATTGATATCTGTTCATCATATTTAAAATATTATTGAGCATATCAAAATATTGAATTTTTTCTTATAAATATTCATATAAATATTTTCTTAAAATATTTATGCTACTCTGGTGAAACAATGTCTTAAAAACAAATATTTTAAAGTAGTTTTGTAAAATATTGTTGATTGTATTATTATTGATTTCATTAGGATCACCAAAGATCTTTTCTAAAATTGTATTTCCTTGTACCTCTCCAGACCCACTAATTGAGAATCTGAGAATGTAATTCAGGAATTTGTTGAGCTACCTACCTGGGCAAATATTTGAAGAATGCAGAAAATAATTTTTAAAAATAATTCAAATAGATATGTAAAATGAAATTGACAAGAAAAAGTATGTCAAAGGAATGTGTATATTAATTCTAGTACTATACTAGCACATGATATATACACATATATAGTACTAAGTTAGAATATTGAGTAATATTATTAATTATGTTTTTTAAAAGTTAAATTTATTTCACAAAATGTATCTTACATGTTTACTATGCTAAGGCAATATGCCACATACTAGTAATGCAACAAGTAGTAAAATGAATAAGTTAATATGAGTCTTTTTCTCAAACTGTTCATAAAATTATTAGGCTACAGCATTTGTATTTCTAAGCATAATTTTAACAAAATATATTTTCATAGGCCAGATTTGATTCTTCTGACAGCTCCGAAATTGCAACAACTTAATTTTCCCCTTAAATATTCAAAACCTGGTTAGTAGAAACAACAGAGGAGGTGATCAATTATGTCTATTTCTATGAATTTTTATGCACACAGTTGTGATCCTTTGGATCATACGCTGAAATACGATTTCTAGTAATATACAGATATGGCAAAAACCATAATGAACAGCAGTTGTGAAGCACTGCCTTTGGCATGTAGTAAATGTCTACCATAAGTAATGTGATCAGAATACTCAACAACAGACACTATGAAATAGTGTACTGATTTTTTTGATTGGATTGCATAAGAGACTCAAATGAGCAAAAATTAACATTATCCTACTGCACTGAATGAGGATGGAAAGTTTAATCAAGTTCAACATAAAGAAATATCCAAATGAGTTGTTCTTCAGGTAGAATTTGCTAAATGAGAGAAAAACAGATTCATTGTAGGAAAGCAAGTGGGATTTTCATTTTTTCTCCTTTTCTTTTCTTCTCTTTTTTTTGTTTTTTTACTTTTTTTTATCACTAAAACCCGAAGAAAGCAAAAGTAGAATGTAAAATGTGACATTTCGGGCATTTTTATAAAAATTATTTAGGAAATAATATGCCAACCATAGTGAAAGAATGGCACAGGGATTCTGACAAGTAAAAGCAGTTTAGTGGGGATTAATTATAAATGAATGTGAAAAAAGGAAACAGATCTTGCTTTTTTTACTGCTAATTCTATATTGCTGTGTAATTCTGTGATGCTATTGGAAGAAGTAGAGGGAAAATTGAGCCTCTTTAAAAGTTCAAAGATAGGTTTAAATAATGAGTTGACTAAATTAAATTAAACCAATGTATGAAGTAAATTCATACCATTAAGTAATGCCATGAGGATTATTTATAAGAATGTCACAGTGAAAAATAGTTTTGTACCAAGTAATTTTTCCTCTCCTATAAATGTTTATTTACTTTGGTGAAACAATTTCTTAAAAACAAATATTTTAAACTAGTTTTTCAAAACTGAACAGATAATCGTTTTACTTCTACCAATAATTATGTCTTTATATTTACAGAAATAATTCTATAAAGGCAGTATAAAAATTATAAGTAATTATTTTATTTTGCATAAATAATCATTTGATTACTGAAGCATAATATATGAATACTCTTCTGTTAGTTTGCAAAACTATAAATGTGACAGTGGATCATAAAATTAACCAGTAACTTTTTAAAAATACAACATTTTGTATGTTTAACTTTATGCCTACTTATAGCTGTTTGTTTTCACATGCGTCTATGCAATTTAATTGCTATAACATTATTGCTAATTTTAAAAATTCCTTAAGAGTAAATAAAATAAGGTTTAGTTATATTAAATTATTAATCAATCGAGTTCATGCGATAAATTAACAACAAATCTACCAGCTAGTGGATAATCGCTATTAGCTTTTGAGAGTCTTCCAATCCACAATCTGTGTGTTTTAAATATTCATATCAGAGAACTCTTTGTAGAATAAGACCCAATTAGATATAAATAGGACATTGTATATATAATATGATCTAAGATACATATGCATGTATAATTTTTAGTAAAAATGTGTAGTTTGTAACTTTTTTATTTCTTTCATAATTTAGTATGTGCATTAGTCAGGGTTCTCTAGAGGGCCATAATTAATAGGATAGATGAATATATAAAAGGGAGTTTATTAAGGAGTATTAACACACATGATCACAAGGTGAGGTCTCACAATAGGCCGTCTGCAGACTGAGGAGTAAGGAATTCAGTCCGAGTCCCAAAGCTGAAGAACCTGGTGTCCAATGTTTGAGGACAATAAGCATCCAGCATGCAAGACAGATATAGGCTTGGAGGCTAAGCCAGTCTAATATGTCTATGGTCTTCTGCCTGGTTTTATTCTAGCCATGCTGGCAGCTGATTAGATTGTGCCCACCCAGACTGAGGGTGGGTCTGCCTTTCCCAGTCCACTGACTCAAATGTTAATCTACTTTGGCAACACCCTCACAGACACACCCAGGAACAACACTTTGCTTCCTTCAATCCAATCAAGTTGACAGTCAATATTCACCATCACAGTATGACTTTTTCAATATTATTTGATGGAAATCAGTAAGATCAATGAATTTAAATGCAAAAAGACTTTTGAAAAATTAATCATCATCATCTTAAAATTCACAGAAATAAAAAGGTAAAAATCTGTATATATATGTATATGTATGTCAAAGTGAAATTTCCACTCAGATATAATAGATATGCAACTCTGAGAAAGTAACTTTGCCTTTATTAATGTGTATATACATATATGTCTGTTTGTATATATTAAAATTTACATTCCATATGCATGTATATAAGAGGATTACCAGAGATCAACCCAGTAATATGTCTTACCATATTTTAAAAAATCTCTTTATACCTGCCTTGAAATCACTGTATGTTAAAGCCAAATGCCCAGTTTGCACGTATAACAATAAGTATGCTACTTTTAATGTTAACATAGGGCTTATATTTCTTGGGTAATTACACAATGACATAAAAGAGTGGGAACTCAAAAGCTCAGAAGTACAGTAAGCATAAATTTTAAAAGATTTTAGAAAATTAATTTGCCATGTTTAAAAAGATACTGTCACGTAAAGTAAACATAAATAATTTTTAAGAGAAAAATCAAGTTCATGCACCTGATCAAATAGTTTGCAGTGGAGATAGAATTTGAAGAAATTACATCCCAATCTCATATTATGTTATTTTCACTTGAGAGTGGTTTTTAAAAAAGCGCAGTTTAAAAAATTTTAAAGAGAGTACTAAGGTACTGACAGATGCAGTTACCAAACTTTCATTCTTTCTGGTGGAAATGTGAAATGGTATGGTTATTTAGGAAAACAGTGGGAACGATTTCTTATAAAGTTTAACTGATATCAAACATGATTTAACATGTGAAAAATTTTGTCGACACAAGAAACTTTGTGCAAATATTCACAGTAGCTCAATGTATAATTGACAAAAATTGGAAAAAGAGTCTTTCAACTGGTAATTGGATAACAAACTCTGGTAAACTCATGAAATATAAAAAGGAAAAAAAACTATTATACTGTTAGTATATATAATAGCATAGATGAATCTACAAGGCAATATACATGAAACTATCCAGACCCAAAGACTACATACTAAATGATTCCATTTATATAAACAAGATCAATAGTTGTCTGTATTGGGAGTGCGGGAGGCTACACAAGTGAATTTCTTTGAACAGTTAAACTGTTCCATATCTTGATTGTTATGATAAACACATGCTTTTATGTATTTGTCCAAATTTATAGAATTGTATAGCAAAATGATGAATTTCAGTGAAGGTAAATTAAACAGATAGATGTTAGATAGATAGATAGATAGATAGATAGATAGATAGATAGACAAATAGATAGATAGACAGATACACAGAAAGATAATAGGTAGATAGACTGAAAAGAAAGCAGGATTTTAAGACTATAATTGAAAATACTCTCCTTTCTTATTCACAAAATCCGCAATGCAAATTACATCATTCTTCAGAATAAACCTCTAAATAAATGTTAATATTGTAACATAAAAGAATGGGTTCAGGTATTTGAGAAGAGAAAGTGCAATTTCCATTTAGGTATAATAGATACGTAACTTGGAAAAAGTAACTCTGCCTTTATTAAAATCACTTAGCATAAAATGCAAGCTAATTGAAGCTAATAATTCTTACCATCAGTATTTGGAAAGATTCATATAACTTTGTATGCCTGGCAAATAGCAGAAACTCATAAAACATTTATTTTATAAATATTTTAATAATTATTATATTACTGTGGTTTGTAGTAATAATAACTATTTTACTCTTTTTTAAGGTAGATGCCAAAGTGAAGATACCAACATTAGCCAAAATTAAACTCCCTTTTTATAAAGAACAAGACATAATTTCAAATGAACATTTGCAGTTATTAGTACTTCTTAGTATAAGCTCTTATAATCTTCTCATTGTAGACAGAAAATGTTCTAAAATAACTTTATAGATATATATGTGATATATATTATGATATTTAAATACCCATGTAGATGTCAATAGACTTTGTTTAATGCAACAACCAATATCCATTAGTCTACAATATTAAATTCTTCTATAGTAAAAGAGCTGGTGTGTTATTGAGTCATTTCGCTTTTACTATATTTTATCCACTACATCTTTATTACTATTTTATAAGTATTTTTTGACTAATTTTATCTAAAGACAGGAAAAACAGCTTTTGTTAAAGAATGTGAAAACATACATAATGTGCATCTACTTGTTATTTATCATTTGTCTCTAAAAATTAACTCCCTGAGTGACATTTATAATATTGCAAGCAAAGAGGATATCTGTTCCTGTTTAAAAATTCAATCTATTCCTAACTTTTCTGTTGAAAATGTTGTCACAAACTAAACCCTTTTGATGCTTTATCATTTAAGACACATAATTTGAGAAATCCAGAAATCCAAGATAACTGGAAATATCAAGACAGTGATTTACTTTCTTTCACATAAAGGGATCATTGAAGTAGAAGTCCAAGGATGTTACGGAAGTTCCATGGACATCAGAGATCCAGGATCTTCTTGTTTCCTCACCACAATCATCAACTTCTCTGCCTTTTTTTGGTGAGTGGTTTCCACCTTCTGTATCAAATTACTATTTCAAAAGGAAAGAAAGATTATTCATGAAGAAAAAAAAAAACATAAACACACACACAACTCCTTGTTTTGACAATACCTTTTAAATAGCTCTTCTAGAAGCTCCACCCAGCAAATCTTCCTTTTGTTACCTTGGCTACCTGGACTGGAAGGAAAACTGTAAAATATTATTTATGAACCATGTTAAAATCAGTTTCTTATTAGCCACAATTACCCCCCCTCAAAGGGGGAGAACCGCAGGATCTTATCCACTTACTCTGTAATATCTATAGACTTTTACAGGCTATAGATTTGTGCTGGGTGGACTTAACACCATATCTGTAACCCATAAGGTAAAATTCAATCTTGCTTGGGTCCAGGAAGTTGAGGCTGCAGTGAGCCTTGTTCACACCCTGAACTCCAGCCTAGGCAACCGAGTGAGATCCTGTCTCAAAAACAAGCAAACAAAAATTTATGTTTTATCTTCTCATAATATACTACTTACTTACATAACGGAAAAAGAAGAACCAGAAAATCTCTCTGAGTTAGTAAAATGTAGAATAAAAAGTGCATAGTATCCACTAGATCATAGCTATAACCAATCTTGTTTTTACAGAAATTGACGCAAATGATGCTAACTTGGTTTTCATTTAGCATGGCACATAATTGATACTTAAAAAAAATCTGTCACAAAATTCATGCTCAATTAATACATACTTGAAGAACGAATAAACAAAGTATATATCTAAGTAAGAAGAAATATTAGTTTTTGTGTGTATTTAATGGGACAATAGAAGACAAATTTAGGTTTCAATTGCATGCCGGCTAAACATTGAGATTTTAAAAATCAATAAAATAAAAGACTTGTGATAATTAAACATTTATTATAAATGATCATTTTTATGACTTTTAGAAACATGATAAGTTAGAATTTTAGGCTGAAGATCTCCCTGATGGTATAAAAAGTTTCATGAAATAGGTTAGGAGACAAGAGGCTGAGAGCAAAAGAAATAAAAAAATCAATCATGTCATCTTTAAAATATACATATGATTTTTATCATTGTTAATATTATTAGTCTTTTGACTTATATAGTGACAATACATTCTAAATATTTTTATACTCAAAATAAGCAATTTCTAATCTGGCATATAAATACTCTTTAATCCATTAATTATTAACAATTAATGCACTATTAATTCTATCCACCATGGTTCTCTCTTATATAATTACTGTACAATATGAACTCTAGCCTATTGTACATACTTTAATAAATATTATCATTTAGTAGCCTTCTTATAATATTAATAATGTACTTAAGCTTTCTTTATGTATATATTTTTGGATTTCTTGTTTCTCCCCTTATCTTATCCTTATTTTAGCAAGAAGGGAAGGGAAATGGAGATAGTCATCATCTGTCCTTTTCTAAGTTGACAATCATTATCTACTAAATAATTTATAGCTTTGTGCAAATTGTTTAGTTTTGTTAATTTTCTGAATCTCATTCAAATTTCTGTATCATTTCTTCCTGACTGTTACCCCTGGATGCTTCCTTTATTTCATAAAGGCATTTCTCTCTTCCTTTAGTATTGGTATGGGGAAAAAAAGGATAACCCCTAATATGGGTGTGTGAGGGATGTATGAATACACGTGACTGTGTCTATGTGTTTATGTATCTGTGAGAGAGACAGAATGAGAAATAGAAAGAGAGATACCTTTCAACATTCCAATCTTGGCATAATTTTGTATTTTCTAAAGTATATGTTCTCCAAAACTTAGGCCTTGAAAATGTTTGCTAAAACGACTTACCATCTCAGTATAAGCAAACAACAAACCAAAATTCCAAATCTCATTGAAGTAAAGTTTCATTCTAGATTAAACAAGTATAATATTTATTAATTATATTGCCTTATATATTGTTATGGGTAATTTGATTCCACAGCTTCTCAAAATGGAGTAAAAATATGATGATTTATATACTGTTTTTAAGAAAAACATATTTGCAAGTTGTAGATTGCTTTAAACATAATCAATAGAAAGTCTTGTCATGTGTTAATTACAACAAAAATATATCACAATCAACAAAATATCTTGTAAACATAAATCCTCAAAGCAAGAATCACTTTAATGTTATTCTTTAAAACATGTCCAATTACAGAAGTGGTTGAAACTTAAGATGCAGAATTGAAAGCAAAGTATTATTTTTCAATGCATTAATTTAATCTACATAACAATGATAAATATAAAAATCAGAAAGGGGGTTAAATTCCCCTTATTTTAAATTATTAGAAAGCATATATATTGGTTATAATTTAGAATTTCAACATTATCAGGATTTTCGACGTTTTTAAAATAGATTAAAAGCTGAATATTTTACAGAAATAGTTAGGGCTCAGACTGATATGATCATAGATACATATATTTCACAATTGAGGAAAGTGAAAAAAAAACTGTGATTTGAAATCGTTTGCATACAAATATCTACTTCAAAGACGTCTGTTAATGCTTGTAGGATGATATTATGGATCAATCAATTCAGAGATATCACGTTATGTATTTGAACAGTTCAGACATTGAGGGTCTTGAGTGTTGAAGCTCCAAATTCAAAGAATAGTCAAGTGCTCAGTTTTATAAACACTTACTCAACTGAACTGATTTGAGAATTAGAGTTTCTCACTTGATGAACATCCAATGAGAGGATGTAGAATCTTATTCTTCAAACTATTTTTATCATCTTAAGATAAAGTCAGCACTAGGATTCTATTTGTTAATGTTCTGTGCACCAGGATAAATGTCTCAATTTCTTTAGGTGTTGCTTATCTAATATAGTTACAAGAATTAGCATTATCCTACTGCTCCTCTTGATATATGCTTCGGTTTATCAATTTTAGTTATCAATATTGTCCCCTAAAATCAGGTATCATACTTTAGGTGCTAGCAGTGTTCACAGCTGGAAGTCACCTTAAATATCAATGAAGTTGAATTTACTGTTGTCTATCACTGGGGCACTGTAATATGTAACTTTATCCGGTGGTCACTTATTTAGAAGCATCAAATATTCACAGGAGAGAGAAAAAAGAAAAAACACAGAATGTCTCTCTAGGCATGTCAGGGCAGCCAGGAATCCTGGCAGTCAGTCAGAGCAGATGGTGTAGACCAGGCTTTGGCAGAGTCAGATCCCTACACAGTTGGGATTCAAGAAAGTAGAGATGGACTAAACACAAGTCAAGCACTGGCTGGCCAACTAAATATATCAGAATTAACACAGACAAGAGGAGCATCAAGGGTAGTTCTAAATGAGCTGCTATTGGTGCTTTCTTCCGTTTCATAATAATTCTTTGAACTTAAGGCAAGAATAGCTTAATGCCTACACCCTTTGGAGCCGGACTTAAAGGGGCCTTAATGTGTTCAAGTGGAGTTGAATTCTATTCCTGACAGTAAGTTTAGCTGTGCAGGCATTTATTCTCACTTTTTCATTCAATTAAGGTATCCCCAGAAGTGAGCTTAAGATTTGAGACTATAATATTACTTTTATGTCCTCTGTTAATGTAAATATGACAAAACACCAAGTGCAATTCTAATGTTTAAAATTGACTGAAGACATAATGATCTGTTTAAAACTAGAAGGAGAACCAGCTGAGTTGGATTTAGCATGAGGGGGTAATGAAAGATGCAATTCATATGGATTCATAAAGTATTTGCAAGAGTAATTTTGTTTATATGAGATTTTCTTCTGTACAGGATTAATAATCTATAATTCTCATGTTAGATTCTACTACTGTTGTTACCATAGCAGCAACAATATACTACTATAGGGGACTCTGCTATATTCAAGGAGAGCAAGCATTCACAAACAGATGAATATCCAAGTCTGAAATTGCAGTTTTGTTCTGCGTCACTAAATAAGTCCCACTGGGGACAAGAAGTAAAGATAAATATATGTATTGTTAGCAAGATTGACTGGACCTTCTTAGTGGTCCTAGAGATTTGGACTAGATTTTGACAGTATTCTTATTATTGACAAAGTGTCATATAAAATGTCCCCATGTTAGTTAAAATAGACCTTATATAGCATGGGCAATGTGAGTCAATTAAACACTCAATTAATTTAGACAACTCATATGTTCATTTATTATTTTATTCCAGTAAACACTAGTATTAACTTAGCATGTAATATACATCATGTGCTGTTTGTGAAATGTTGGAAATAGCAGTGAATCGGAGATCTAATTCTTTAAATATTCTTCTATTTTAAGATGTCTAAAAACTCAACAAAACTAAAGGTAAATAAACAAGACTGATTTTAAATAAGACAAAAATACTTGAACAAGCCAAGAGAGAGAAAGTGTATAAGGTGGTAAACTTGGAGTTGAGACATGAGCTAGGAGGGACAATTCAACAGCATAATTAATTGCTCTCTCGGTAAATAACAGATTATACATTGCAAATAACTGAGGGGGTCTATTGACTGTTGGGAACAGAAAATATATTTGGATTTGTGTATCTTAAAACCTCCACTGGGTGATTGATTAATTTTATTACATACTTAAACTTTTTTTTAAAAAAGCTAACACTTTTTAATCTCATTTGTTTTTTTCTTATTGTTACAGTACCATTTAAGATTTCCTGTTATAAACAGAAATGTGTCATTGGAATCTTTAGCATCATATTCAAAACTGATTTATTCTTTAACACAGTTGTATCTAAATAGTATAAATAACTAAATTTTATATTATGATATTATCCATAAAATAAACAAGATAGAGAAGATCTAGAAAAGACGTGTTTTTTTTCCAGAAAATAAGTAGTTGAAAATTATAATTTCTAGATGATTTCCAGTTAAAATGTAATTTTCTCTCAAAATGCAATAGTTTTGATAGATTATTTTTATATCAACATTTCTTAATTAAAGCCAGAAGACAAACATTATTTTTTTATGCTCACATGTGAAAAATAATAACTGGCTAATAAATCAATAAGTATATCGGTAGATAAATATAGAAAGATTTGAATTTTATTTTTAATAATTAATAAGGAGGTATATTTGTACTTGCTAATACAGATGGTAATTTTGCATAGCTTCTAAACTGCTATTTATCTTCACCACAAATATAAAATACTTTCTTTAAAAGTACACTCAATAAATGACAAAATTGAATTGATCAAAAACTAAATACTGTTTTTGGCTGTGTTAATTTTGGTTGTTCTAAGTAGTAAAGCAATTTGATCATGTGGCCAATTTGTTCAATTTTGCATGAAATTGGTCAATGAGGTAGATAATGCATCCCAATTTGGAGGAATAATAATTGGTGGTGCACTTACACTCAGACGTAGCTTATCTTTATATATGTATTGCATAAAAAACTAATTTCAAAGAAAATGGAAACAATTGCCCAAAACATCATATTCAGAGCTTTTTATTGTGTCTGAAATGTATTAACGCACATAATTCATGAAAAAGTCAAATATGTCCCCTATACTCCTACTTCTATGTATAGTGTTGACTTTAACTATGTTGCTTTTAGAAAAAACTTTTACATATTAAAATGAAATACATCTGAATAATATTAGAAAACATTAAGTATATATTCTATAGTTTCATGTCATGACTGGATTTCCTCTTCTTTTTCATGAATGATTGTAACTTTTATCTGATGCATCGTAATCTGTCATCAAGGAAATCGTCACCTATGCCAGCATCCCACTGCTCGTATTCAATTTGAAAACAGTATGTGAAAGTTTGTCAAATTCATATGTTTTCAGCACGCTACTTTGTCATCGTTTTTCAGGTTAAAAAGCCACCACATCTACGGCTGTAGTGTTCCCAGCAGAAAACAGGTGTGTATTGATTAGATCGTCAGCAGGGAAACAACAGTTTTGTCTCTTCCTTACCATGTCATTATAATGTAAAGTAGCAGCTAAAATATGGCATCAAGCTGATATGTAGTGAACTGAAGGTAAAGTTTCCAGGTGTTTGGGAAGTTTTCAATGTGAATTGGCACAAAGGTTTAATTTTCCTCTTTTAATGACAGCATTTTGCTTGTTGCCTATTTTAGGAGCTTCTACATTTTTTACAAGTATTCCATTCTCTCTCTCTCCCACACGCTTTCTCTTTTTTCTCTCATATATATGATATATATATGTATGTGTGTGTGTGTAAATATGTCGTGTGTGTGTGTGTATATATGATACACACACACACACACATATATATATATATATACACGATAGCTGGAAAGCTGCATGCTAACCTGTTAGCAATAGTTGGAGGAGGCACATGGCATTATAGCTAATCTTACCCTCTATATATTTGTTTATTTTTATTTAGAAGTTTTCTCCACCAAACATATTTCATTCATAAAAATAAGTTAATAGAAATATAAGACTTCTAAACATAGACACTTAAGATGCATGCTAAAGTTAATAGGGTTATATCTAGGTTGAGGTAAATATTATTTTTAATTAGTTTGTATTATTCTTTATTTAGAATATGTAATGCATCTTAGAATTGTCAACTAAAATATACTTTGCCAATGTGAAAAAATATTATTTCAGAGCATGATTTATTGATTAGGACTGCCATTGTACATAAAAGGACTATCGGTTTTGATCAATAGCCAGAAAAATTAATTTTCTGGAAAAAGGTTAATTTGGAAGATAATAAATTAGAAATTTACTACATTAAAATATATTATATATTAGAACAGCTTAAATAAATATTTTATATATAGCAAAATAAATTTTCAAAATACATGAACCTCCATCAATAGAATAAAGAGGAATAATTACGTGGAAGAGTGAAGAATTAAAGAAAGACGGGTAATCTGATTCTAAATGATCACGCTCTTCTGATTTTCACTTCTTTTTTTAGAAAAATCAAATATCCTTTTAGGTGACTACAGATATTTATTGTGTGTCTTAGAGATATTATCATAATTTATTAAAACAACCATATGGCTGAAAAAAATCTTGGACATGATTCTTAGTTACTCAGCTTGCATTTCTCGAGTTTCTACTAAGTGGTAGGCACTGGGTTTCCTCTGTGAATGTAAAGAATAAAAAACAGCAAGCAATGAATATGTTTTCTCCCCGCAAGTCATGAACAGACTAAAGACAAAAATGGACAAATGTAATCCCAAAACTGAGTATTAATGATTTTATGAAGGTAATCATAAAACGATACAGAAACACAGAAAAAAACTAAAAGTTTCTTTTTGAATGGCCCCAGACTTTTTATCCTGGCTACTAACTTAGTCCTGACTTACAGCTGCCAAAGTTCTTCAAAACAGGTTCTATTTCATGTATCAAAATGTTTTTCTCTATATTAATAAGCCTTTAAAATATATGCCTACCAAAAAGCCTGATAAATACATTATTTTATAAATTTTAGTATTGACAGGCCTCCTGGTAGCAGTAATAATAGTAGCAGCAGAAATAGCAACAATAATGTGTCATGCATTGATTGAAGTCTTTGAATCTCAGATACGCCCTGACTATATCCAGGCATCACCTCATCTGATTCTCATACAAACATCTGCAGTAACAAGGAAGTGAAAACTGAAGCTCAGAGAGGGTCAGAATCATATTCTAGTATCAAATCATTAACTACTCTGTTTTTTTTTCCAACGCCTGAGGCAATTTTTATTATACTGATGCTCATATTACATAATGTTTTGAAGTATGGAAGTTGCTTTAATGTAAGTTATTCCACTTGTTTATTACAGATATTTTGAGAAGGCAATAGGAGCAATATTTTAAAAGTCAGGCTTAAGTTATAAAAGTCATATAGTAAATCTTTCTATTTTTATGTATATATCCTCTGAGTTCTGAAAAAAGGTATGTCATACAAACATAATTTAAATCAAGTTCCAGAACATTTCCTTCACCCCAAAATTTCCTTCATATTCCTTTATAACCACGTCCAACCCAAGTCCCTGCCTGGCAACCACTAATCTGTTTTGTGTCATAATTATGATTTTAGAGAAAATCACATAGAGCCATTTAGTACGTAGATTTCTGAAAAGAAAAAAAAAAAAAAGAAAAAGAAAAAGAAAAGAAAAGAAAATGAAAGAAAAGAAAAGAAAAAATAAGTAAAGACAGGTCTTGCTATGTTTGAGACCAGGCTGGTCTCAAACTCCTGAGCTGGAGTGATCCTCCCACTTTGGTCTCCTAAAGTCTGGGATTACAGTTGTGTGCCACTGCACCCAGCCTGTAGGCTTCTTTAGTCTGTTTTATTTCACATAACAATGCATCTGTATTTGGTCTGTGTTGTGCCATGTATCAGTTGTTCCTTCTTTTACATCATTGGATAGTATTCTATTATGTGGAAAGTTGTAGTAAATGTTGCTCATCTATTCACCAGACTGGGATTTGATGTATTTCCATTTTTTTTTCCAATTATGACTAAATTTTCTATAAACATATATATCATTTTCTGTTTGGCCATTTACTATTATTTCTGTTCACTACCTAGGAGGGAGATTAATGGCTTAGGATACATTAATATTTACTTAACTTACCAATAAACTATTGAATGATTTTTCCAAAGTGATTACATCATTTTTCAACCCCACTAGCTATGTATGTGGATTCCATTTGTTCTGCATCCTCTCCACCACTTGAAATTGCCAGATCTTTAAAAATTTTAGATGTTTTTGTAGGTATGTAGAGTTAATCTGCGTTTAGCTAAGAGCTAATAATGTTGAGCATATTTTTACATTTTATTTTACACTCATATATCTGTTATAAAATTTTAATTCAAATCTTTTGCCCTTTTTTTTTTTTACTTTTTATTTTTGAATAGAATTAGATCTATAAATCTATTTTCAAGACAGTACAATTCCCATACAAACTACCCCAGGTTTCCCAATTGTTAACATCTAGTATTAATAAGATATACTTATTACAATTAATGAAACAATGTTGATATAGTATAATTATTAGCTAAATCCGTATTTTATTCAGATTTGCTTAATTTTTACCTACCATCACTTTTTTGTTTCAGTATCACATACAGGATATCACATTACATTGAAACAGTCATTTTCCTAGTGAAGAGTTTCTTGACTATGAAGGTTTCTCAGACTTTTCTTGTTTTCCATAACCTTAAGAGTTTTGAGGATTAATAGGTATTTTGTAGAATGTTCCTCAATTGGGATTTGTCTGATGTTTTTCCTATTGTTAGACTAGGAGTTATGGGGTTGGGGAGGAGGAACATGAAGGTAAAAATGTCATTCTCATTACACCATATTAATGGTGCATACTATCAACATGTTTTATCACAATTGATCCTAACTATGATCACCTTACTGAGTTAATGTACTTGTCTCTTTTTCCATAACTGGAAGAAAGTCGCTATTTGGAGTCCAAGCTTGAGAAGTGGGAAGTTATGCTCCCTAAGCTTGAGGACAGATAATCTCTGTACATTATTTTCAATTTTTTTGGTGCAGAAGTCTTTGTTTCTTCCCTCTTGTCGATGCATGTATTCATTCATTCATTTATTCAATCCTTTATTTCAAAATGGACTTATGAATCTTTATTTCACTCTTTGGGTTATAATAAAATATTGCTTTAATGGCCTTTGGGAGCTCTTGAGAATGATTCCTGTTTGCTGTTGACATACTCCCATTAATGAGGCGTTTGTTTTGTGCATTTATTTTAGTACTTCCTTACTTCTGGCACCATAAGAGATTCTATTTTCATCTTTAATATTTCTTGCCCCAATGTTTGAATCAGCCACTTCTCCAAGAAATCCTGGTTCCATTTATGTAGAATGGTCAAAGTAATCAAGACCTGGATACATTAAATATGACTGAAGCATTCATTCTAGGCTTTTTAAACTAACAGAGCAAGAAGAAACATGTGTGCTAATTGACACATGTATATACACATATCAGTGTATATTTCTATATGTAACTATATATATAGTTTTATATACATATATAACAAAAAATTGTTTAGCATTGTAAAAAAATATATATATATATATATAAATTATGAGTTCATACCAATGTCCTCTACTTTCATCCATTTCCACCAGAATCATTCTGGGCCCCCTTATCCATCTGTAACCTTCCAGTCCAACAGTGAGAAACCTGTCTCCCATTATTCAATTTCAATTTTCTTAATTACTCAAGCCAGTATACATGAAGAGAGGTTTCAGACTGTAGTTCCATGGGAAACAATTTTATTACCTAAAATTTAATAGTGATTTACAGTTTTTTGTCTTTAGTTTTAATAATTCTACATATTTCCAAAATTACGTGTCAATACCCCATGCAACAGTGAATTTATTCCATGCAACAGTGAATTTATTTATTTATAAGGCAGTTAGAATCTTGCTATAGTATAATTTCAGTCCTGAGATCCTCTGAACATCTAATCGATTTTTTTTTTCAATTTGCACACACTGAGATCTTGGTGATGTAAATTTCTATGGGTTTTGATATGAGTTTTATGTACCATAATTACACTATCATATGGAAAAGACCGATTTGTCCGAAAATGTCCCATGTATTTCACCTGTTTAACCCGTTTACTGCTGCTTTAATTTATGTTAATCACTAATCTCGATAAGAACCTATAGAGTCTGTATAAGTTTACCTATTCCAGAGAGATGGAATGTAGCCTTTTCTGATCAGGTTCTTTCCCTTTACAACATACATTTAAGATCTGTGCATGCCTTTGCATGGCTTGACAGCACATTTCTATATTGCTGAATAGCATTCTATTGTATGATGAACCACAGTTTGTTTATCCATTCACCTGTGGAAAAATATCTTGATTGCTTCCAGTTTGCAGGACCTGCAAATAAAGATGGTATAAACATTCATGTGCAGGTTTCTGTGTGGACATAAGTTTTCAGACCATTTCAGTAAATGTCAAGGAGCACATTTGATGGATTGTTTGATAAGACAATGTTTAGCTTTGTAAAAAATTGTCAAATTGTCTTCGAAGGTGGTTGTACCACTTGACATTCTGATCAACAGTGAATGAGAATTCCCATTGCTTAATATCTTTAAGAACATTTGGGAATGTCAGTATTTTTTTTTAAATTTTGTAATTCTAATAGAACTTTCATGGTTTCTCGTTTTAATTTGTACTGCCCTAATGACAGATAACATCGAGAATGTCTTCATACACTTATTTTTCATCTGTATATTTTCTTTGGTAAGGTGTCTCCTCAGGTTCATCTTTTTAAAATTTTTCTTAATTAGGTGGTTTCCTTTTTATTGAATTCAAGGAGGTTTATATATTTTTACACAAACCCTTTATAACTAAAATGATTTATCATATGTGTCTTTTGCAAATATTTCTCCCAGTCCACAGCAATTCTCTAAATCCTCTTTACAGTTTCCTTAGCAGAACATAAAGTTTTAAATTTAGTAGAAACCAATCTACACATTTATCTTATGTGAATCATACTTTAGTTGTTCTATCTAAAAACGCATCACCCAGTCATCACTAAAGTTGGGTAGATTTTCTCCTATGTATTTGACATTTAAGTCTATAATACATTTTTATTTTAATTTTGTTAAAGGTTTGAAGTCTTGTCTGTTTTTGTTTGTTTGTTTGTTTGTTTTTGTTTTTCTGGCATATGGATGTCCAATTGTTACAGCATCATTTATTAAGGAGGGCTATCATTTTTGTATTGAATTGCCTTTGTGCTGTTGTAAAAAATCAATTTTCTGTATTTGTGTAGGTCTATTTCTGAATTATCTATTCTGTTTCATTGATCTATGTATCTATTCTTTAACTAATTCTAACTTTACTTGAATTACTGAAGCTTTATAGTAACTCTGTAAGTCATGTATTGTAAGTTTTCAAATTTCTTTTTCTTCAATATTAGGTCGGCTATTCTAAATCTTTGCCTTCCATCCAAATTTTAATGTTAGTTTGCTAGTATCTACAAAATAGCCTCCTGAGCTTTGAGCTGGCGATGCATTGAATCTGCAGATCAACTTGGAAAGAATTAGCATCTTAAACATATTAAGTCTTCCAGTTAATGATTATGACATATCTTTATCTTTCCATTTATTTATAACTTCTTTTATTGTTTTCATCAGTGTTTTATAATTTGCTTCATAGAGATACATTATATGTATTGTTAGACTAACACTCAAGTATTTATTGTTTTTGTCTTTGATGGGGGTACAGTTGTAAATCATATTATATTTAATTTCAAATATCATGTGCTCATTGCTGGTGCATAGGAAGGCTATTAACTTTCATATATTGACCTTGTATCCTGCCACCTTGCTATAAATATATTTTCTTTAGTACATTTTATTTTTTATTTTTTAAAATAGAGACAGGGTTTCACTATGTTACCCCAGGCTGGTCTTGAACTCCTGGCCTCAAGCTATCCATGAACAGATACTTCTTTTGAGAAGTGTCTGCTCATGTCTCAACCTCCCAATGTGCAGGGATTATAGGAGTGAGCTACCATGCCCCACCAATCTCACTATGTTTATCTACCACTTTCAGGAGTTGTTTTGTGGATTCTTTAGTATTTTCTACATAGTCATATTTTTCAATAAACTTATCTTTAGACCTGTGTTACCAATTTATGGGCATAGATATATTTGTAGTCATAACTACTCTTTAAATGTCCATATAAGCAATAGTAATGTCCCCTTTTTCATTTGTAATATTGGTACTTTGCATCTTCTTTTAATTTTGGTTAGTCTGGCTAGAGGTTTACTAATTTTATTAATCTTACAAACCAACTTTAGTTTTCCTTGATTTATTCCTATTGTTTGCCTATTTTCAATTCATATTTCTGTTCTAATTTTTATTTTTTCTTCTGCTTGCATTTACCTTAAATTACTCTTATTCCTATAATTTACAAAGGTGAAAACTTGATTATAGATTTTTTTTTCTTTTTCAACTTTTATTTTAGAGTCAGCGGTACATGTGCAGGTTTGTTACACAGGTATATTGTGCGATGCTGCAGTTTGAGGTAAAATTATCCTGAGCATAGTACCCAACAATTAGCTTTCCAACCCTTGTCCTCCTCCCTCCCTTACCCCTTTAGTAGCCCCTAGGGTGTAATGTTGCACCTTTATGTTCATGAGTATCCCGTATCTCTTTCCCACTCATAAGTGAGAACACGTGGTATTTGGTTTTCTGTTTCTGCATTAATTTGCTTAGGATAATGGCCTCCAGCTCCAACCACATTGCTGCAAAGGTCATGATTTAGTTATTACTCTTTTTTGCTGCATAATATTGCATGGTATATATGCATAACATTTTCTTTATCTAGTTCACTGTTTGTGGGCACCTAGGTTGATTCCATGACTTTGCTATTGTGAATAATGCTGTGATGAACATGTGAGTGTGTGTGTCTTTTTGGTAGAAGAATTTGTTTTCTTTTGGATATAAACCTAGTAATGGGGTTGGTGGGTCAAATACAAGTTCTCTGAGAAATATCCACACTGCTTTCCATAGTGGCTGAACTAATTTACATTCCCACCAACAGTATATAAATGTTCCCCTTTGTCTGCAGCATCTGTTATTCTTTGACTTTTTGATAATAGTCATTCTGAGTTGTGTGGAGATGGTATCTCATTGGGGTTTTAATTTGCATTTCTCTGTTTCTCTGATGATCAGAGATAATAAGCATTTTAATGTGCTTGTTGGCTGCTTGTGTCTTCTTTTGAGAAGTATCTGTTCATATCTTTTGCCCATTTTTTAGTGGGGTTATTTGTTTTTTGCTTGTTCAGCTGTTGAAGTTCAGATTCTGGATATCACGCGTTTGTCAGATGCATAGTTCACAAATATTTTTCCCTATTCTGTAGGTTGTCTGTTTACTCCTTTAATAGTTTTGTTGTTGTTGTCGTTGTTGTTGTTGTTGTCTGTAGTGGTGGTGTTTTTTTTTTTTTTTCTTTCTGTGTGCAAGCTCATTTGTTTAATTGTCATTGTTTTTGTTTTTGTTGCAATCGCCTTTGAGGACTTACTCATACATTATTTCCCAAGATCCATGCCCAGAATAGTGTTTCTTGGGTTTTCTTCTAGGATTACTGTAGTTTGAATCATATTATTTATATCTTTAATCCGTCTTTAGTTAATTTTTGTGTATGGTGAAAAGGTAGGGGTCCAATTTCATTCTACATATGGCTCACTAGCTATCTCAGCACCATTTTTTGAATAGGAAGTCCTATCTTATGGCTTATTTTTGTCAACCTTGTCAGAGGTTAGATGTCTGTGTATGTGTGACTTTATTTCTGGCTTCTACATTTTGTTTCATTTATCTATGTGTCTATTTTGTATAAGTACCATTCTATTTTTGTTACCTAGTTTTAGAGTTTGCTTGAAGTTGGAGAATGTTATGCCTCCAGTTTTGTTGTTTTTTTTGCTAAGGATTGCTTTGGCTATTCAGGCCTTTTTTGTTCCATATGAATTTCAGAATATATATTTTTATTTTTATTTTTTTGCAATTCTGTTTTGGTTACCTAGCTTTATAGTTTGTTTGAAGTTGCAGAATGTGATACTTCTGGTTTCGTTGTCTTTTGCTAAGGATTGCTTTGGCTATTTTAGGCCTTTTTTGTTTCATATGAATTTCAGAGTAGTTTTTTTTGTTGTTGTTTGTTTGTTTTTGTTTTTGTTTTTTCAATTCTGGGAAAAGCAATGTTAGTAGTTTGATAGGAATAGCACTGAATCTGTAGATGGCTTTGGGCAGTATAGCCATTTAACAACATTGATTCTTCCAATACATGAGCATGGAATGCTTTTTTGTTTGTTTGTGTTATGTATGATTTCCTTTTGCAGGGTTTTGTAGTTCTCCATATAGAGATTTTTTTGTCTTCTTGGTTAGATGTCTTCCTACACATTTTATTTTTGTGAGGGCTATTGTAAATGGGTTTGTGTTCTTGATTTGGCTGTCAATTTGAATGCTATTGGTATATAGAAATGCTACTGATTTTTGTATCTTGTATCTGAAACTTTGCTCAAGTCATTGATCACTTCCAGGAGTCTTTTGGTGGAGTCTTTAGGGGTCTCTAGGTATAGAATCGTATCATCCGCTAGAGGAGATACTTTGTTTTTTTTTCTTTTCCTTTTTGGATGCCTTTTCTTTCTTTATCTTGACTGATTGCTCTGGCTAGCACTTCCAGTACTATGTTAAATTGAAATGGTGAGAGTGGCATTCTTGCCTTGTTTCAGTTCTCAGGGGGAATGGTTCCAGTTTTTGTCCATTCAGTGTGATTTTGGCTTTCACGTTCTCAGAGGTGGCTGTAATTTTGAGGTTTGTTCCTTCACTACTTAGTTTCTTGAGGGTTTTTTTTTTTTTTTTTTTTTTTTTTTTTTATCATGAAGGGATATTGAATTTCATCAAAAGGTTTTTCCACATCTATTGAGATAATCACATGGTTTTTGTTTTAAATCTACTTAGGTGTTGAATTACATTTATTGATTCGTATATGTTGAACCAATCTTGCATCTGAGAAATGAAGCCTACTGGATCACGGTGAATTAAATTTTTGATGTGCTGTTGAATTCAGGTTGTTAATATTTTGTTGAGGATATTTATGTCTATGTTCATCAGGGATATTGGCCTGTAGTTTTCTTCTTTCACTGTGTCTTTGCTAAGTTTTGTTATCAGGGTAATGCTGGCCACATAAAACAAATTAGGGAGGACTCCCACCTCCTCAATTTTTTGGAATAGTTTCAGTCGAAACGGTACTAGGTCTTCTATGTATGTCTGGTACAATTCAAGAGTGACTCCATCTGTTCTAAAGATCTTTTGTTAGGTTCTTTATTACGGATTTAGTTTTGAAACTCGATATTAGTCTGTTTGGTGTTTCAGCTTCTTCCTGCTTCAATCTTGGAAGACTGTGTGTTTCTAGGGATTTATTCACTACTTCTAGAATTTCTAGTTTTTATACATAGGGGTTTCCATAATAGTGTCTGAGGATCATTTGTATTTCTGTAGGATCAGTTATAACGTCACCTTTGTCATTTATGGCAAATTGTGGTTATTTGGATCTTCTCCCCTCGCTTTTTTTTTTTTTTGTTAATCTAGCTAAGTGTCTATTGATCTAAGTTATCCTTCTATAAAACTAACATTTGTGAATGTACTCCCAGCTTTCAATGTAAGAATGCCATTTCTCTAAAATTTCTAACTTCTCAAAAAACAAACAACAACAACAACAAAAAATAACTTTTGGTTCAGTTGATTATTGGGTTATAGATTTTAGATCTTTCCCTTTTTTCTAATATAGTCTTTAGTGCTATAAATTTCCCTCTAAGTGGTGCTTTTGCCATACTTCACAATTATTCAAAAGGTATATTGCATTTTTATGTAGTTCAAAATATGTTCTAAGAGTCCTTAAGATAACTAATTTGAATTATGTATCATTTAGAAGTATCTTGATCAGTTTCCAAATTTGGAAGTTTTTTTCAACTATATTTCTATTACTGATTTTAGTTTAATTCCATTTGGTCCAAAAACGTATTTTTATGCTTCATATTCTTTTTAATTAAATTTTGTTTTAAAAATCACACTGTTGATATCCTGTGTTCCATGTAAGCTTGAAAAGAACGTGTGTTTTTTGTTGTTGAATAGAGTATTCTACAAATGTAAATTAGAACAAGGTGATTGCTAATGCTGTTCATGTGATTTATATGTTTACTATTTTTGCTATTATTGATGTATTAGTTATTTTCAGAGGGATGTTGAAATCTTCACCTATAAAGGTAGATTTATGTAATTTATCTTTCAGTCTGATGTTATTTTACTCATATATTTGATGCTCTGTTACAAGTGCATCTAAATTATTGCTTCTTCTATCATCTTGGAGAATTGATTCTTTTATCATTATGTAATGCCTCTTCTTATCCCAAGCAGTTTTTCTCTTTCAGAAGTCTACTTTGTCTTAACCTAATATAGCTACTCCTGCTTACTGTTATTAATGTTAGCATGATATATTTTTTTTATATATTTGCTTTTAACTTATTAGTATCATTATATTTAAAATGTGTTTCTTATGGATAACATATACTTAGGTGTAATTTTTGATCCATTCTAACAATCTTTTAATTAATGTATTGAGACAGCTTATATTTAACAGTGATTATTTGTAAAAATTTTATTAATAGCTTCCATGTTTTGCAACTGATTTCTCCTGGTTGTATTCATTCTTCTTTTTCTTTATTCCCTTGACTTTCTTGCCTTATCTTGTTTTCATTTATAATGTAATGTAATGATATTTTATTTTATCTCTTCTTTTAGCATCATAACTATATTTTTGAAAATATTGCTTTTCATGGCCAACCCAAAGTTTTCAATACATATTTTAAGTAATCCCCCACTGTCAATTGATACCATCTATCACATGTACTACATTTAACAATGTGCTCCCAATTATTTTCTAAAGTAACTTGTGTCATTGCTGTTATTTATTTGATTTATCCACAGGCTACAATTAAATACTTTCTTGCTAACATTTCTTTAAACAAACAGTTATTATTTAGATCAATTAAAACTAAGAGAAATAAAAGTTTACATTTTTCCTTTATGTATTTTTTCTTTAAATCTCTTCATTTCTTTATGTAGAATCAAGTCTGTGACCTATATAATCTTCTATATGCCGGAAGTTTGTTTAATATTTCTTGAAGGACAGGTGTACTGGTGATAATTTCCCTCAGTTTTCATTTATCTGAGAAAGTCTTTATTTGTTCTTCGTTTTGAAGGATAATTTTGCCTGATGTGGAATTTTAGATTGGCCATGTTTTTCTTTCACCTCTTTAAATGTTTCACTATATGCTATACCTACTCATCTCATTTCTGATGAAAAGGTCATCGTAATTCTTATTCTTATGCCTCCACAAGTACAGTACTCTGTTTTGTTTTGTCCTGTCCTCTGATTTCTTTAAGATTTTCTTCTGTCTTTGGTTTTCCGCAGTTTGAATGTGGTGTGTGTATGTGTGTGTGTGTGTGCGTGTGTGTGTGTGTTTGTGAATTATTCATCTCAGCCTTCTGAATCTGTGCTTATTGTCTGTCATTCACTTGAGTAAGTTTTTGCCTATTATTACTTCAGATATTTCTCCTGCTTCATTATCTCTTTCTTTTTCCGGTATTACAATTACAATTATACATTGTACAAATGTATAAATTGTACACTGATACATCGTACAAATGTAAAATTACGTTATACATCTTGAAACTATCCTACAGTTCTTAGATGTTCTGTGTAGTTTTTTCTCTTTACATTTTATTATTTGAAGTTTCTATAAACCGATCTTCAAACTCACTACTTTTTCCTCAAGTGTATCCAGCCTACCTATAAGTTCACCAAATTCATTTTTTATTTCTGTTATAGTACTTAATTTTTATCATGTCATTTAGATTGCTTCTTATCGTCTGCATCTGTCTCCTTAACCATCTGTTCTTTCATGTTATATATTTTTTCTATTATATCCCTAAATATATTAATCATAGTTATTTCAAAATCACTGTTTAAAGATTTCAACATCATTGTCATATCTGAATTTGAATATGGTTGCTTTAGCTCTTCAGACAGAGGAATTTTTGTTTCTTTATTTTACCTTTCCATATTTTTTGTAGTTTTATTTTGTTGTTGTTGAAATCCTAAAATTTTATCCCAGTAATAGAAACTTATATAATCTAATACTTTCTTGCCAACATTTCTTTAAACAAATAGTTATTATTTAGATTAATGAAAAATAAGAAAAACAAAAGATTACATATTCCTTTTATGTATTTTTTCTTCAATTCTCTTTTTTTCTTCAATTTCTTTTTTTTTTTTTTTTTTTTTCCCTTTATGTAGAATCCAGTTTAGGGTGTTTAGGTGCTATAATAAGAGACAAAAAAAATGGTAGTAATAATAGACAAAAACTTTACAAAGTGAATAACAGATTAATAAAATACAAATCCAGAAGGCTGAGATGAATAACACTCTCTTACACACACATACACACACACAAAATTAGGTTTAGATGTTTAGTGTGAGAATTTGTGTTAATATGACTAAAAATTGACTATCTTTAGTGTTTGTTTTAGCTATATGTGCCATATTCTTCAAATTCCTCTAGTGTCCTTGTTTCTATTCTACCTTGACCTTAATCTTAAGTACTTCTCAGAAACAGCCTGTATCTATAACTCTTTCAGCTGTAACCCACGGTTATAGCAGATACTCAATGGCATGATGGTAAGGTGTGAGGAAGAAAAAAAGTTCTACAATGGTGAGATTAAATATACTTTCTTAATGGTCTGTGTCTCTAGGCTGTGACCTTTGCAAGCATCTTTTAATTTCTTCCCTTGGTTGCAGCCTTCCCAATCCATTTTCCTGAAGCCCTGACCCCTGTTGATTATGTCTACTCTTTTCCCCTTAGGGAAACCATGAATGTCAGAAAGGACTGAAATGGGAGAAATGATCTGCCAGCTGAAATAAATCTCAGGAAATATGTTTCTCCTTGGGGAGCAGGCCTTTTATTAGAGAAAAACCTCTGAGAAATAATGATTACTGATCCCCTTCTCCCGCCAGAGCCATGAGGACAACTTTCTTAAATCTTCACCTTGGGAACAAGGTGGGGCTACTGGAGGAAAAGCCCACAAAAATGTGCCACACCCCCCCCCCCTGGGATGGGCACGGTGGCTCACGCCTGTAATCCCAGAACTTTGGGAGACCAAGGCGGGTGGATTACCTGAGGTCAAGAGTTCAAGACCAGCCTGGCCAACATGGTGAAATCCCGTCTCTACTAAAAATACAAAAATTAGCCAGGTATGGTGGCACATCCCTGTAATCCCAGCTACTCGGGGGACTGAGGCAGGAGAATTGCTTGAGCGTGGGAGGCAGAGGTTTCAGTGAGCTGAGATCGTGCCACTGCACTCCAGCCTGGCCCACAGAGGGAGACTCTCTCAAAAAAAAAAAAAAAAGGTGCACCCCCTTGTGAAGCAGGTTCACTTTCACTTTGTAGTGGTTACCAACTTGTCTGAGTGAGCTGAACACACTCACATGCAACAAGTTATTTGAAGTATATTTGTTTTTGACAAATAAGGCATCAAGAGACAACAAAAGCCTTGGATCATTGAAAACCAGTTGCCCCAAGACTTAGAAAGCCTCCTGGGGCAGACACAGTCTCAATGGCATGTGCCCCATTTATGCCACAGATAAGAAACCCCAAAAAAGCCCTAGTACGTACTATTCTTTTTTTAAGACTTTAATTTCATTTTCTTTCTTCTAAGGAAACTTATTTAATAATTCCTTTAGTGTGGGCCTGTTGATAAGAAATTATTTGTTTTTGTATAGCCACATAAGTCTTTATTCTACCCTATTTTTTGAAATATATTTTTATTCCATGTAGAATTCTATGTAGTCTTTTTTTCTTCTTTTAGTGCCCTAAAAGAATGTGTTTTCTTACTTGTTTACAATGAGCAATCTACTATCAATCATCTCTTTTATTTCTCTTTGTATGTAATGTGTCTTTTTTCTGTCTGTCTTTAAGATTTTTCCTTTATCATTGGTTTTGAATGATTTGAGGATAACGTGCTTAAGTATCATTTTATTCAGGATTTTTGTACTTGAGCTTCGCTGAACATCCTAGATTTGTGGATTTATAGTACTTTCATATTTGAAAAACAGTCATTATTTCTTCACATAATTTTCTGACCTCCTTTTGGTGACTTCAATTATTGTTTCATAGCTCACCATTTCTCTTTGTGTTATTTGCATTCTGTGTTTAATAATTCCTATTACTATGTCTTCAGGTTAGTTAGTGTTTTCTCTTTGCAATGTTTAAACTGATGTTTATTGAATCTAGTGTATATTTTCTTCCAGATATTGCACTTTCATCCCTAGAAGTTATATTTGCATCTTTTTACGCTTTATGCTTCTACAGAACTCTGAAAATAAGAAAAAAATTAATGTCGTAATGTCCTACTAGTACCTTTGACAGTCCAGGATCTTTTTTTTTTTTTTTTTTTTTTTTTAATTTCCATAGGTTATTGGAGAACAGGTGGTGTTTGGTTACATGAGTAAGTTCTTTAGTGGGGATTTCTTAGATTTTGGTGCACCCATCATCCGAGCAGTATACACTGCACCCTATTTGTAATCTTTCATTATCACCCTCTTTCCATACTTTATCCCTGAGACCCCAAAGTCCAATGTGTCAGTCTTACGCCTTTGCATCCTCATAGCTTAGCTCCCATTTAGGAGTGAGAACATACAATATTTGGTTTTCCATTCCTGAGTTACTTTACTTGACTGATTTTTTTTCCTATTCACGGATTCTTTCTATGAGCATTTTTGCATGTCTTGTAATTTTTTATTGGATGACATACATTGTAAATTTTAAAAATTGGGTGCAAATATTTATATTCCTATAAATATTGTTCAGTGTTGTTTTGTGGTGTAGTTACATTACTTGGTGGTAATACTCTAATCCCTTCATGAAAACGTGAATGGTTGATATGGTTTGGCTGTGTCCCCAACCAAATCTCATCTTGAATTCCCACATGTTGTGCTAGGAGGTAATTGAATCATGGGGGCAGGTCTTTCCCATACTGTACTAATGATAGCTAATGATAGCTAACAAGTCTTACAAGATCTGATGGTATTATAAGGGGGAGTTTCCCTGCACAAGTGCTCTCTTTGGAGTTTCCCTGCACAAGTGCTCTCTTTTCCTGCTGCCATCCATGTAAGATGTGACTTGCTCCCCCTTGCTTCCACCATGATTGTGAGGCCTCCTCAGCCACATGGAACTGTGAGTCCAATTTAACCTCTTTCTTTTGTAAATTGCCCAGTTTCATGTATGTCTTTATCAGTAGCATGAAAATGGACTAATACAATGGTCTTTTAAGGTTCATCATGTTAGATTAGTGTTTAGTATAGGATTAAATATTTCCTAGTACTGAGTCAAGATGTTTCTGTGTACTCCACATATTGCTCCAGGAATTTTGAGATATTCCACCCTTCCTGGTAGGAATAGGCCCTATTTCCTCCCCTTTGTCAGTGTTAGACTCTGTTTTCTTAAATTTTTCACATGGTTATTTCCTTGACCTTGGGTAGTTCCATCAATGTACTCACTAATTAGCATTCTTCTAAACACTCAAAAGGACCCCTCTGTAGATTTCTGGAATTCCTTCTCTGCAAAGCTGTCTACCCTCTGGTGCTATGTCTTGCTTTATTTGTTTGTGCATTCATTTTATTATTATTATTAGCCTCTTAGATATCTCTGAACTAATTGAAACTGTGGATTGTTGGTTTTTATTATTTTCTGAATAGTCTTAGCCATTACATCAAATATTTCTTCTGACCTATTTTATTCTCCCATCTTTCTAAGATCCTAATCACAGATATTAGATTGATATTCTGCTATATTGTCTGGTTGATTATGATAATGACTAGTGATGATTTTTACTCTTTTATTTCTCCTTGGGTTTCAGTTTGGATAATATCTATGGACCTGTCTTCAAATTCAGTGATTCACTTTTCAGCTGCATTCTTACTGCTTGTAATCTGTAAAAGGAATTTCTCATACACATCTTCTGTATTGTTCCTGTCACTCAATTCTTTACCATGTTAACTAAAGTTATTTTAACTTTCCTGTGTGATAGTTGCAATATTTGAGTCATAAATATTATACTTAAAGTGAATATTATATATTTAGTATTTCTAGTATATCTTATATGAAAAATTATATAAACAACCCCGTGTCTTATGAGCTGTTTATGTTCTAAAATAACACTGTCCGGTAGGATTTCTGCAACAATGAAAATGTTTAGTATGGTAGCTACTAGCCACTTGCAGCTAGACAGTATGTAGATGGCTAGTGAGACTAAGGAACTGAATTATAAATTTTACATAATTTTTAATAAATTCATGTAGCCACATATTGCTGAGGGCTACCCAAATTGTACCAGTACAATTCTAGGGTTTATCAAATCTTAGGACAGTCTTATTATTTTCTATTAAAAAACACTACAATTTAACACGAATTACTCCCCCATACACTAGGATACATACAATAAAAATGCTGTCAAACTCTTAATAAATCTATCAGGTGAAAGGTCATACAACTGAGAGTTTATCAATCACAGTCAATAATTTTTCATGTGCATATCTAAAAAGCATTCATGACTACCAACAGACTATGCTGAATCAATAAAGGTAGACTGGTAAAAATGTTCAGATAATCAAGTACTTTAGTTACCTATATTTTTATGAAATAAGTCCCTGAGGGATTATGGGGCTTCTTCCATATAATACAATATGTGTAAGTTTAACAAAATATGAAAATTTGAAAAAAGAGACAACCCTATTTCACCACTACACTCAATTTTGACATATTTGTAAATAATATCATTTTCCAGTACAAAGAGATCAAAATTGGGAATTAGAAATGGGCATCTTGACTTATTGTATACCTCTCTTGACATCAACTCTTGAATGGCATTTTCCTCCTGCGTCAATTGGAGACATTGATTTACCTCATGCTGTTGCGGAGAGTAAAATGAGTTATGAATATTTCAATAATTATGACTCCTTTTTGTTTTGTTTTGGTCAGAACAATCCCCAGGAATCTGACATTATAACTCAATATAAATATTGACAACGTTGAGGCCGGGCACAGTGGCTTACACCTGTTATCCCAGCACTTTGGGAGGCTGAGGCAGATGACGAGTTCGGAAGTTTGAGACCAGCCTGACCAATATGGGGAAATGCTGTGTCTACTAAAAATACAAAAATTAGCTGGTTGTTGTGGCGGGCACCTGTAATCCCAGCTACTAGGGAGGCTGAGGCAGGAGAATTGCTTGAACCTGGGAGGTGGAGGTTGCAGTGAGCCGAGATTGTGCCACTGCACACCAGCCTGGGTGACAGAGCAAGACTTCATCTTGAAAAAAAAATATTGACAACATTGAATATTTACTTTTATTTGTGTATATTATGGACATAGTACAAAATATTACATATGCCTTTTAATTACAAAAGCTCGCATCTATATGACATTACCTCTAATATTGACTAAGTCTCATTTAAGTTCCTTCTCTTATTAATCATTTATAGACAGAAAATTTAGGATATGTGATAGTAAGATACAATTCAGATCTTCATGAACTGAATCTATTTGTCAGTTTGCAGATTTGTCCCATTCACCCCCTACTGTTCCCCTGCATTATTTCAACTAGATGAGATGGTGTACAAACTACTGATAATTTAGCAAGCCGATAATGGATGCATACCATTTTAACATTACAGCAGGGAGTCCTTGCCTTGCCTTTTCAGTTCACAGCATTGTTGCACAATGTAACACCAATTAACACTTAAGTGATAGAGTTTCAGTTCCTAGGTAAAAACTGAAAATCTTTCTTTTATACCTCTGTACTGGAGCCTGCATAGTTATGATATTTAATCAGCTGAAAGCCCAGGGCACACACTTGTAGTCGTGTTATTATTTATAATTGAATGCAGTACTGCTGCTGTGGCAAACCTTATTGGCATCATTTGTGTAAGGTTTAATGGTTTCTGTTACCGCTGTTAGCTCCTCACTCACCAGGCTATTCTTCTATAATGTAGCAGAGTATTTTAAAAGACTTGTTTGTGACTGAAGTCAATGGAGGGGAGGAGAAACAGTAGTGAAAGCTGACACAGAACAATTAATTTCCAAAAATAAGCATCATTCTTCTCTAATCCTGACTAATTTTCAACCAACATGATATTATGGCTCAGAAATGATAAAGAGTAATAAACCAAATATCTGTTTTGAAATTTAAAGAGGTTTTAACATCTCATCTAATCTCTCTCACACACACACACACACACACACACACACAAGTATGCAAATGCAGAAAGTAAGATTTTACAAATCATATTCCAGACAGCTGGATTTTGAAACTAGTATGTGCTAAATTCTTGACTAGCCACAACAGTGACCGTAACTGGACTCACACACATGCATGCACACACACAAATATCCGAATGCAGAAAGTAAGGTTTTATACATCATATTCCAGAAAGCTGGTTATTGAAACTCGTATGTGCTAAGTTATTGACTATAGCCGCAACAGTGACTGTAACTGGACTGCTTCTAGCACGGAGATTGGCATTACTCTTATGACAAGGTACATTTTGTATGACAATAGTATTACAATACAATAGTATCCCAAATAGACCTGCAAAAGTTTCTCTCAGTCAGTGCACATTAAGTACTTACACAATTATATCTTTATAGGAACACTATAAGATAATTTTTATTAGACAAAAATAATGGACCACTACTGAGGTAAATTTCACAATTATAATATAATAATGCATGTGTTTTGTCACTTCTTCCAGTATCTTTTCCTCTGATTTTAATTCTTACATTCTCATTTTGTTTTCCAAATGTGCATCTGATTGTCTCATTTATTGATTTTCCAAAACACACAATTCACTAAGCTATAGCCAATATTTTGGGGATGATGCTTTGAACAGGATAACTTGAAATTTATTTAAGCAAATTCCATAGCTAAAAATCCTGCCTCCACAGAGTTCACATTCCCCTGTGAATATCCATTTGAGACCCGCTATCATTCTCCTGTCCAACTTCATGCCAGTGCAACAAAGAATCACTAAACTAGAACCAAAATGATTGCCCTACGATTTCCACGTGCAATGTGCTTGAGCCGGAAATCTATGGCCAAAAGAAAACCTAACCTTCTCTCTTTTCTGCTTGCTGACTTCTCCCTACATTTTGACACTCAAAGCTACTGTAAGAGACTATGGTTTTTACTACTGCACTAGTCCTTTTATGAAGGAAAAGCTGCTTTAAGAGCAGCTGCTGTTTATACATCTGAGTAGTGATTTGGGAAATACAGTAATATAGCTGAGTTTGCTCCATCTATAATTTTAAATATCACATAAACAGCAATAGTAGCAAACACCTACAGTATAGATGTGAGGATTAAATGAATTTGCACATGGACTAACCCATTCATGTTTCCTGGTGTATTGCAGATACTTTTAAATATTAGTTTTTTTCTTTTATTCTGCCAGCTAGAGAACAAAAGTACGTGTTAGTCTACATATTCTACCCTATTTTGTGATCTACAAATTAATGGTATTAGAAAGGAAATAATATTAGGAAATCACTGGATGGGGATTTAAATGATATGGAGTTGAAATTCAGATATGCTACAATTAGCAGACTTCCAGTTTTCACAATTCTCAGGGGTTAAGAGTAGATGAGCTAATAATTGAAGGATTATTTTATAATTTTAGAGAGAATTAATTGCAAAGTAGTTTACTCTTTTTAAAGTACTAAGAATTATATGATACAAATATTAGCTTTTAATTTATTTAAGAGATTAAATATATTTCCCTGTGAATTAATATGATATTAAATCTAATCTAAGATGTTTATAATTATATGCAGTGCTTTATCCCTACCTTCATCATGAATGATGAGTTAACAAGAAGTTAACTTTGTTTTCACTAGCTCGAAATTTCAGGATGGGCATAAAAAATGAAATATGTTCGAACTGGACTAAGTAATTATGACTAACTGATGTTATTTATCATTATATGTGCGATTGACCAATACCTACTATCACTGTGTTTAAGTATGAGAGCCAATTACAGAACATAATTCTAAAAAATAAAAGAAAAAAATGATATTGCACATATTTGTTTGGGTAAAGAAAGTTATATGTGGAGGCTTAAGTTCATTGGGGCAGATAAGTGCAATCATGTCTTATGCTCAGTAAGCTGAGACCCGAAAGTGCTTGGTGAACAGCATTAATACTGACCACTTTATGATATTTTTAAAAATGTTTTCAAAAATTTTTAGCACAACTTATTTTTCCACAATAAAAAAAAATGTTAATAATGATAGTCTTATATGCTTTGGGCAAGTTGCATATTCTTAAAATTCTTTAGAATAATTTACATGATTTCATGTAATATCTGATTGTTTTGTAATATATTCATTTTGGGAATGTTATTTATTGTTTAGATAATATTTTAATTTGGAAGAATAATGTTTTATTAAGAAAATTACATAGTTACATCATTAAAAACTATTACTATACGTTTGTAAAGATTAAAGATTGTTCATGATCTAATGTAATCTTACCATACTGATTTAATTAACCATGATTTACTTTTCTAACATTATCGATATTTTTCCTATTTTAAAAAACAATCACTTTCTGTTATATGAGTCAAAATTCTACTCCAATTATTTAAATATACTTTAAATAATAGAATACTTATTGACCATGAGATGGTTGATGGCAAAGGTTCTCAGCTGGTTTGGGGGAGAACGTTTTCCCCAAGGGACATTTGGTAAAATCTGCACATTTTTTATTATTTTAACTGGTGAGGGGTGTTGCTTGTTTCTGATAAGGGCGAGGAGGGTTTCTAAATGTCGTGCAATACACAACATGGTTTTGGGTTGAAAGATAAAGCAATAGATGTTGAAATACCAGAGAACAACTACAAACAGTCCCATCTTGAGGGGCTTGGAGGGAAAGGGGGGAAATAGATACTCATGTTCATTAAAGCTAGAATCTTGGATAAGTACTAGTGAAGTTACTGTCACACAGGAATGATTGTCAGGGATAAATATGATAGTATGCAGGGAGCAGGGAAGAAATATCTTAGTTTCTCTCCTGTCTTTTAAATTGCCCATGCTTTCATTATCCAAACCCAACTGAAGCTGGCTGTCAAGGGAACCTAGGGTGCTCAGGGTTCTTGGACTGACAGCAACATAGAAAGGGTAGAGAATGAAGCTAGAATGGTAGCAAATAGAGAAAAACAGCAGACCTATCTACTTTAGTTTGATTTTTCATCATGCTGTCTGAATTGACTTGGTCTTCTTTAAAAAAAAATTGCAAAAAATGAATTTTGATAAAACTGTTTTCCTTTTTATCTTTAGGATATTGTGTTTCCACTGATACACTAAAAAACAAATGAGAAATTTGAGAAATTCAAAACTTATATTAGAGCCTAATCTTCTCTTTCTTTTCATAAAAAATATTTTACATGAAAATTTCACAGTTTGAGATATTTGAAACAGTTGTTTCCATTCATATTTTTGTTTAATATATATTTCTTAGAAAAAAATGTTCTCAACTAATGGCTTATAGCAATTAACCCTGTGTGGGAGTCTAAGTTTTGAGAAACTTGCAAAATGTTATTCCTTGTAATCTAGCTATATTATAGAGGCCGATTTTAATGTTTCATTTTTGCTCTTAAAACTGGACCCCTAACTGGGGACTAAATTAAAATAAGTCTTTTCATATATGGCTCCCACTGGAATGTAAATTACAATTTTAAGATTGCTGGTTCTCATCACCTGTCTTTGCTATTTTTCTATTACAGCTTCTAATTTTCATATACGCTATTAGTGTGTTTTAGATATAATGAGAAAAGGATGGCCAAAATGGAATAAGATTTAAAAGGTAAATCACATAGGTCAGATCAGCTTCTGTCTGCAGGCTGATTGGATGTACTTTTCAGCAAAGACACGTATGGAGCTTGTCTTTTACTATTCAAACTACAGAAGTGAAATATTTTGCTTTTGATTTTGTTTCTCTGTTTTCAAGGGAGACTTTCAGCTTGGAGATTGAACAAATAAACAAGAAGTATTGAGGCTAGAAACAGATCTGGCTCTTTTTTAAGTTTTGATTAATTTCTTGCTTTAGCTCCATTTCACAATGGTATCTCAATAGTCTTAAATGTGGACTATAGCAACGCTCCTTAAAGTATGATCCACAAAAGAGAAGCAGTATCACCTAGGACACTGTTACAAAGGAAAGGTCATGGACACTACCTCAGACACCCTGAATCACAGAGTCTCTTGGGGGTAGGATCCAGGGGTCAGCATTTTAAGAAGCCTTCCAGATGATGCTGATGCAGGCCAAAGCTTGAAAAGCTATGCTAGAGGACTTATTTAAAACCGAAGTTCTTTAAAATGATAATAAAGTGTTTAATTTCTGAACACATTGCAGATATCTATAGTTATTTTCATTTTAAGTTTTCAAAAGTCAAATATACTATAAACAAGTATTTGAAAATTGTTGACTAGTTATGCTTATTTTTAAAATATTACATTTTTGTCACTAAAAATTTATGACAAGACTTGCATGCGACTTCAGATTTGTCCCCAAATTGCCCCTTTCTGGAAATAATATAGGCTGATCAAACATAAAAATGATGACATAACTGAAAAATGACTTTGGGAAGAAATGATTTGAGGTCATTATACTCCCAATTCTTCTGATGAGATTGATATGAAGTTATCAAAAATCAAAACTTTACATTAGCTGATTTTTAAGAAGAATTACCAGCCTTCAATAAAAGTATTTATTGATGTAGAATATCAACTTGTTTGCAATTCCCACACAGGGAATAAAAAATAATCTATTAAGACAGATAAAGCTAAGTAGTATAATTTCTACACATAAAATTAGATTGCCGCAACTATCAAAGTAAAAAGTAACCCCAGAAATAAAAAAAATTTGAAGTCAATATAAAAAATAAAATCCATGTTACTGTACTGCAAAACAAAAAGATAAAGTCTCTGCCCTGAAGGAGCATTTGAGCCTATTTTATAATAGAGACATCGAGTTTCTGTATTACTAGTCCAGTCTATCGTCCATAATGTTCAGGTTTATTCTAATTCTCACTCTGCAAAATTATATGGACAAATGGCTAACCTACCCAGGCTTTAGTTTTATCATCTATAACAAGAGAAAAATGATAGTGCCTAATTTATAGGGTTAGTATTAATATTAATCTATATAATGCATGTAAAGCATTTCAGAGTATCTGGCTCTGCAAAATAAACAATAACCATCGTTAGCTCAAATTTCAAGAAATAAGTGAATAGATGGCTTTCGTTATTTTGTTCTCAACCATTTTATTTCTCCATCCAATACTTGTGTTATGTTTCTTTCTGGCCACAAACCGGTTAATAATCACACATACTTGCAACTAATCCAAGGGCACTTCACAGGAGACCAAGGAAAAAATGTTTAGAACACTTTTTTCAGACACACACACACAAATTTGCAAAGCACTTACACATTAAACAAGCCATTTTAGACTCACTTTTCCTCATCCTATATATCTTTTCAAAAAGATAGTCTTTGCAATGCTATGTTCTAAATATGTTTCAGCACTTTCCCCATCTCCACTACTGCTAACATGATCAGATGGCCTCTCTTTCTCAGTTTAGTATCTTCTTGATGTCTATTCTCCTCCTTACCACTCTATTAACGTGTCCATTTAAGAGCAAAAGTTCTATATCTTTAAGGAAAGCAAACTGCGGCAGGAACTAGGCATTCTAGGCAGTCTCACTGGAAAGATAAATAAATGAGAAAGATATGAAGAGAGTCATATCCATATAATTGATTTTGAAAGAAAAGAGGTGTTTAAGATGGCCCTATTAATTAGCATGTCACAGTTGTAATTAATGACTATCAAGTTCAGGTGAATAGTCTTCACCTAATTGTTTATTGAATGAAGAAATGAGTTAGTAGACAACAAATATCACATTATTTTGCTTTTCCTCCAAAATGGTACATTTCAAACTATTCACTCTGAACGAACAAGAGGAAGAGAAGTAGAAAGATGAGTCCTGGTTTAACATATTTCAGCTAGAAATCAAGAAGACCACATAATCATCTGGACACATGTCATTGGAAACTAGAATGTGGCAACATGAGCAGTGAAAAAATGAGCATTACAAAATGGTTATATTTTTAATTTCCATAGTCATAGGCAAAGGTTAATTACTAATTACTACTGGGAGTTAAATAATTTCATTTTAATATGTATCATTTTCAAATTCTATTTACCACTCTATCCTTGACATCTAGCAGGGTGCTGGAAAAGGACAGGGGCTCAATCAGGTGATTTTTCAAAGATCAGAGGATGAAAGGTCTGTATAAGTAAGTGCATGTATCTCTCACAGGAAACAAGCCAAGCTATTAGATCAGACCAAAGAATAATTTCAGTGGCATTCCATTCCTAGAACTGTCCTCCACTGAGTGGCTCCACTGGGCTGTTTTATCACAGAATAAGAAGTCATTAAGGCAAGTCACTTAAAACCTTTGAGAAGCAGATATGGCCAGCTGATCTAAGAAGAATTTTTCAACACAGGCATTGGAAAATAATAGAAAAATTATCTTAAAATCTAAACTATATATCACAGTGCCCCATATAAAAGATAAACCTGAGGGAAGCCTGAACTTATATGACAAAATACCCACTACTGAAATTTACAGAGGCCTTTCATATGAATTATAATCAAAGAAGACTCTGATGGGTCCTAAATTTGACCAGAATGGCTTGACACCAAAGTATAGACACTATGAATTAAATTTGAAGAGAGAATACAAATGTGTGAGTAGGGAAAGCTGAATAAGAATGCAACTTTTGTTAACGTGCTATCTATTCTCTGGTCTAAAGCACCAGAGAGTATAATCAATTGCCATATTTACAACAATATCTCAGAAAAGTTCTCCACGTCCTGACCTGATGAAACTTCAAGATGTTTCTAGTATCCTTTGGAAACATAGGCTGTTTTTGTAATTATCTTCCCTAAAGAGTTTCTCTAGCAATCCCTGGGAATGGGGGATTATTACTCATAATCAGATCTGTTACTTGTAACTTAATTTTTTTTTCTGCTCTTGTGTTCACTTTGTTTGCCAGCCAGCATCCTGCGATGCTCACTGTCAATGGCTATGCAGTACCTGGGCTAATCTGCTTTATTGATCTCTATGTTCTTTTTCATTCTCAACTTCATCATGGACACTCCTCGTTGTCTATTCCTTGGCTTTTTCAGATAAATTCTTGGGCCAAAAATGAAACAATTCTTTAGTTGATACCACCTATTCGAGGGGAGTCAGATCAAAGAACAATTGGACATGGCTCACATTGTATCAGAAATATCCTTAATTTTGCTGTTTAGCCTGATCTTTCTGATCCAGACAGCCTCAATTCTTCAGTTATACTTTTCCTTCTAAATTTTCCATTCTCTCTCCCTATTTTCAGCTTCTGGGACACTCAATAAAGGAGATGAGATTAACTCTTCTCCCCATTAAATCAAAGGGTATCACTGTGTATATTTTAATATTCCCAATGTTCTGAGCCTGTTAAGAGGGACCTTGCTGTTAGTGATGAAACTGGACTTCAGAGGACCTATAGAGAGAACCATACAGGCTAGGTATTACATATATATATGTATTACAGTTATGTCAGAAGGGGCAGCAATCACGTCCTTCTTCACATGATGGCAGTAAGGAGAAATGTAGAGTGAAGAAGGGGAAAAGTCCATTATAAAACTATGACATCTCATGAGAACTATCATATATATGTGTGTGTGTGTGTATATATATATAAATATATGTGTGTGTGTATATACATATTTAATTTAGAGAAGCTCTGACAAAGCCAATATATTCCCACAAATTGGTATGTTTTGGCTGTGTCCCCACCCAAGTCTCATCTTGAACTGTAGTGCCCATAATCCTCATGTGTCCTGGGAGGGACCCATGGGAGGTAATTGAATCATAAGGGTGATTACCTTCATGCTGTTGTTGTGATAGTTCTCCTGATATGTCATAGTTTTAAAATGGACCTTTCCCCTTCTTCACTCTACACTTCTCCTTGCTGCCACCATGTGAAGAAGGATGTGTTTGCTGCCCCTTCTGCCATAACTGTAAGTTTACTGAGACTTACCCAGCTGTGCTGAACTGTGAGTCAATTAAACCTTTTCCTTTTATAAATTACCCAGTCTCAAGTAGGTCTTTATTAGCAACCTAAAACAGACTAACACACAAATAAAACTCTTGTAAAAATAGGAATTTTGAGCACTGATACAGAAATAATTAGATTGGATGCTAGAGGTAAGGAGATAGTCATGGTTATTTAGTGTAACAAGTTACACTCAAATGAGCTTTTAAATCTAAGGAATAAGATCAAGGATGAAACAACTGAGGTAATGAATTAACTGTTTTTGTAGGTCAACAATGCTTGAGTATTGGCAATGCAAAAATATTTCTGTTGATTTCACTTGTGGAAAATAATTCTGAGGTAGTAATTTTATTACTCCTTTTTTAACCTATACTTTAACCCTAGGGAGTCATAGACTAAATAAATCATGCACATTGAAGTTAAAGACAAAATTAAATTTGCCAAGGTGTTAAAGCAACACAAAACAAATCACGTATGTAATTTTAAGTTGTGTGGCAACCACATTAAAAATGAAAAGAAACAAGTATTATTAATTTTAACAATATAAGATATTTAATATGTCCAAATGTTATTAATATACCCCCAATGTTACCATTTTATCATGTAATCAATACAAAAAAATATGTTTTTTTCTAAGCTTTTGGAATTTAATGTGTATTTTTACACTTACAAATATCTCAGTTTGGACTAACTACATTTCAAGTGCTCAATAGTTTTATATGGACATTGGGTACTCTATTGAAAATTCAGCACTAAATTTTTGAATCTGTCTTTGATATATTACATTGTACTTATGTATTTTTAATCTCTCTTTTAAGTCAAAGTCATAATTTTTAAGCTGAACTAATTTATCAAACATAACATATATTTCCACAATATATTACAAATAGTATCAATGTGATGCCAGGAGTATTACACTTCAAAATAATTTTAAAAAATAATAAATATGCTTTAGGTAAGTGTGTTTCTGTGCTTTTTGGACAAAATTCATAAAAGTTTGAAAAAAATATTTGCACAAGCAAAATATAGAGTAGACTACAGTCTGTTTACACATCTATTTAGCTTTCAGTTCGTGATGTACAGAGAAACTTTTAGTCTGAACTTAAAATATATAAGAAAGCAGCTATAGGCTAAACTTAATTTAACATGGCATTCCAGAATAATAAAAAATATGAAAATAATATGATAAAAAGTATTACTTTAATAAAAGCCTACTTATTAAGTAAATAAAAGTCCTATTAATAAATCATGGGGTATAGTAATTGATTTAACCTGGAAAAAAAATAATTTTAATATCAATTGACTTAATTTAATCTAAAAACCTATGAGATCACCAGTTCACTGTGCTGTGTAGAGATACAGTCAGAGCACAGATCTATGAATAGTTGGTGAACAAAGACATCAGCTACATTTTTTTCTGCCTACATTAGCAATGCTGATCTTAGCGAAGGTCACACAAATTATCCCTATTTGATCACAGCCATCTGGCTAGTGATCTCAACTAAAGATTTTTAGATACGCACAATTCCTTGTGAAATTGGATTAAAACCTTTAAGTAAGCCTCAGAGGGCATTGCTAAAAGAAATCTCTTAACTCAAGTGCCGGAACTAGGCAAAAGGGTCCTTAAACTAAGATCCTTGGTGATGTCCAGCATTTTGCATAGCATCAGCAGAGGCTGGGCTGAAGGATCCATGAAGCAGAATTTTTTAAAAAATGTTTAAGAGATACTGGCTAGAAAAGATGCTGTTAGTACAGTGGTGGCTGAAGGACCAGAGTCCTTCTAATTCTGTTTAAATGGGAGAAGCTATTATGTTTCATTTTACTTAGGGCGTCTCACTGTTTTAATTGCCAGTCACCATTCCTCCCAGTAATTTCTGATAGGGTCACTACTTTGGAGAAATGGAGAGGAGTTTAGATACCCTAAAAGCTCATTACTATCAGAAGTTGGTGAAGTTTCTTCTACCTGCTTATTTGCTTAAAAGCTGAAAGTAAGTGGCCCAACCACGACACAATGTTTTAATTTTACATTAACAGAGCTCAGGTTGGCTTTGCCACTGTTGTGACATACGAGAAACATTGTGGGAATTTTCTTGGTGTGACTATGTGTTACTGAATTTTATAACTTTAAAAAATATTTTCTGGTTTTAACTTAATTTGCAACATGAAGAATACCAGACATAAAATAGTACAATAGTTTGCTAAAAACAATTAGCAAAAGTATTTGTGGGTGAAAGTGAAAACAAAATCAATTTCATTTACAAAGAGAGAACAACGTACATGCATGGCTATGTAGTTAGGAAAACAACCTCAATTTAAGTTCACTTTAGTCATCAGTTTGAATTAGACTGTTATAGAATGTCATGATTGTGTGGGGCCTAAACTAGTCAGGCATAGGAATTATTTGAAAAGGTTTTAGAAATATTAATTCTGAGATTCTGAACAAGATACTGATATGGCCTTAAAGTTTCCCCAGCTTGACTAAACAACACAGATTTATTTCTTTCTGACACCAAGCCCCTCACCTCCATCTTCTTAAAGCATTTACTCAATAAAGCTTGCAATTATAAATGTTTCCTCTGCCTCTTTTAGTTAACGTTCTTTAACTTAGGAATGTCTTTACAAGGACCTGAAAACCATTCCTTTGAAATGCAATAATCAAGAAAGTTAGTGCCCCTATCTTTTAGTCTCATGGGAGAGAAGATTTAGATAAGTCTCAATTAGCAAACACAGATGGTCTGATCATATGGACCACTACCCCTACTGTTGTCTTCCAGTGCTTTTCCACTAGCTTACCCCAGAGCTTCGGAAGTCTCCTGCCTTTTGTTTTAGGGAAGATGAGTTCAATTTTCCCCCTATTATAATGTTTTTGAATAAGATTATCCTGTCTGTTTAACAAGCTCAGTGCAATTTTTCCTTGACAGTACTTTAAAAAGTTAGCTGATCTCACAGCTCTCTACTCTTCTGTCTCTTAACCTATTGAAATGAGCATGAAATCCTACTAAAAGTAATACATCAAGGTACAAATAGCATTTGCATAGAACAGTAACATTTAACTTAAAATCAAATTAAGAACTCAATCCCATTTGTAATAGCCACACACAGAGAAAATACTTAGCAATACTTTTAACCTAAAAGGTGGAGGTGGAAGATCTCTACAAGGAGAACTACAAAACACTGATGGAAGAAATTGTAGGCGACACAATCAAATGGAAAAATATCCCATGCCATGGATTAGAAGACTCAATATCATTAAAATAACCCGACTACCAAAATAAATCTACAGATCCAACATAATTCCTAGCAAATTACCAACGTCGTTTTCCACAGAATTAGAAAAAAACAACCCTAACTTTCATATGGGACCAAACGAGAACCTGAATAGCCAAAGAAATGCTAAGCAAAAAGAATAAATCTGGAGGCATCACGTTGTCTGACTTCAAATTACACAGCAAATTATACAGTATAGTAACTAAAACAGCATGGTAATTATATTAAAATAGGCATGTAGATCAATGGAACGGAATACAAAACTTAGACATAAAGTTACATACCCACAACAAATTAATCTTTGACAAAAATAAACAATGGGGAAAGGAAAACCTATTCAATAAACGGTGCTGGAAAAATTGTCTAGCCATAGGCAGAAGAATGAAACTGGACCCCTACCTCGCATCATATACAAAAATTAGCTCATGAAATTGAAAAAAGAAATCTTAAAAAAACTTTCTCTAAAAAAGGTGTAATTTTTTGCATTAGAATTGATAATCAAACACCGAGTCTTCAGAAGTGATTTTCAGCAGTGATATATATATATATATATATACACATATACACACACGCACATATATATATGTGCATGCACCTCACTCACGCACATACATGCATTTTTATATTTTGACTTTGCCTAAGTTGATTTCAAGAATAAAATTATGATAGAAGTAGTTTTTCCATAGCCTTAAAATTGAAAATAACAACTACAAAAAAAAGAAAAAAAGAAAAACCTTCACTTCCGTTAAAAAAAGTAGCAATGACATCATTTTAAAATTTAAGTATAATAAAATGCAGATTGAGTCATATTTACAAAGAGAAGTAATGAAACAAATGCCTGGAATCAATGTGTACTGTCATAGTACGCTTGGGATGCACTAACAAAATAACAAAACTGGGTGGCTTATTAAAAAACAAAAATTTATGTCTCACAGTTCTGAAAGCTGGGAAGCCCAAGATGAAGACTCAGTGTCTCCGAAGAGCCCACTGCCCAGTTCATAGAGGGTGCCTTCTTGCTGTATACTCACATGATGGAAGGGGAGAGCTCTGATCTCTTTAACTCCTCATACGTGCACTAATCTCATTCCTGAGGGCTCCACCCTCATTACCTAGGCACTTCCCTAAATCCCACCTTTCTCATATCATCACATTAGGAGGCAGGTTTCAACATAAATATTGTGGGGAGACACAAACATTCCATCTATAGCAGGTATTGAGTACGTGTGACTATGGTGAGTTGTCTCATTATATTTACATTTCAACTCTTTAAATGTAAAATTTGTTTCTTTGGGTAATTGCTGTCTGAATATATGTTTATTGCCACAATGAGTTGATAGGTTAGCAAGTCTGTGGTACATGATTTAAAAGTGAAATATGTGAAGATTATTTCAAGTGACTTTTTAAAAACTTTCTATATGAAATATTCTTTAAAATTAAATGGTTAAAATATGGATTATAAAATAGAAAATTTCAAATTGAAGTAACATCAAAACGATTCATAGTGTTTGGATATCCAAATTTTGTTGTGTGAGAGAATTGCCAGGGAGCTTTTAAAGTGCCAAATGCTCCATCACACCTGTACAACCGTTTGACTTTGATCGCATGATGAAAAAAATAAATACTTTTAAAATTTGCTTTAAGTTAGTTTTGTTATTATGTTTTGAAGGATGAAAATGAAAATAAAATTCTGCCTATTCTATTCTGTACTTCCAAGCTGAGTCTCAAAAGTGACTGTCCAATCTTACTATTTTAGTTTGAACTTGTCTGATGATTACATTCTTTTTCAAACGATTTATTATTATTATACTTTAAGTTAGGGTAAAAATAACATGCAGGTTTGTTACATATGTATACTTGTGCCATGTTGGTCTGCTGCACCCATCTACTCGTCATTTACATCAGGTAGAACTCCCAATGCAATCCCTCCTCCCCATGATAGCCCCGGTGTGGATGTTCCCCTTCCTGAGTCCAAGTGATCTCATATTGCTCAGTTCCCACCTAAGGAGTGAGAACATGCGTGTTTGGTTTTCTGCTCTGTGATAGTTTACATAAGAATGATGAGTTTCCAGCTGCATCCATGTCCCACAAAGGACGCAAACTCATCCTTTTTATGGCTTACAGTATTCCATGGTGTATATGTGCCACATTTTCTTAATCCAATCTGTCACTGATGGACATTTGCTGATTCTCCCAAGTCTTTGCTATTGTAACAGGCGGCCAAAGAGGCATGTGCATGTGGCTCCTATAGCATACCCTATAACTTTTGGGTATACCCAGTAAAGGGATGGCTGGGCCATATCTAGCTCCTAGATCCTTGAGGAATCGCCATACTGTTTTCCATAATGGTTGAATCCAGTTTACAATCCCACCAACAGTGTAAAAGTGTTCCTATTTCTCCACATCCCTCCAGCACCTGTTGTTTCCCAATTTTAACAATGACTACCTGAATCAGTGGTGATGGTGACTCATTGTAGGGTTTTGATTTGCATTTTGATGGCCAGTGATGATGAGCATTTTTTCATATGTCTGTTGGCTGTATAGAATGTCTTCTTTTGGAGAAATGTCTGTTCATATCCCTTTGCCCACTTTTTGATGGGGTTGTTTGTTTTTCTTGTAAATGTGTTTGAGTTCTTTGTAGGTTCTGATATTAGCCCTTTATTTGCATGAGAGAGTAGATTGCAAAATTTTTCCCATCTCTGTAGGCTGCCTGTTCACCTGATAAGGTTTCTTTTTATGTGTAGCTCTTTAGTTTAATTAGACTGCTTCTGTCAATTTTAGCTTGCTGCCGTTGCTTTTTGGTGTTTTAGACATAGCCTTGCCCATGCCTATGTCCTGAATGGTACTACCTAGGTTTTCCTTAGGATTTTATATGGCACAGGGTCTGCCATTTAAGTCTCTAATCCATCTTGAATTAATTTTCGTATAAGGAGTAAGGAAAGGATCCTTCAGCTTACTTCTATGGCTAGCCAAATTTTCTCCCAGCATCCATTTATTATTAAATAGGGAATCCTTTTCCCATTTCTGTTTTTCTCAGGTTTGTCAAAGATCAGATGGCTGTAGATGTGTGTATTTTTTTCAGATGGAGTTCCTGCTCTTATCCCCCAGGCTGGAGTGCAGTAGCAGGATATGGGCTCACAGGCCCACTCCGGGTTCACGCCATTCTCCTGCCTCTGCTAGCCCCAGAAGCTGGCACTCATGGGACTACAGGCGCTGGCCACCACGCCAGCTTTTGTATTAGTTTCCACCGTAAGTAGCCAGGATGGTCTTGATCTCTGACCTCGTGATCCGGCCCGCCTCGGCCTCTCAGTGCTGCTGAAGAAGCGAGCCACTATGCCGGCAGAAACTAAGTTATATATTAAGAGTAGAGAGTGATCGCCTACTTATTTCTTTTTCCCTATCCTGCATGAGTGTGGTCCTTTATACTGTATAATATGGACAAAGCAAATTGACTATCATACTGCGGATAAATATCATTAGACATGATATACATACATATATGCACTATGGATGTTATAACTGGTAGATTCTGAAACATCTGGGTAAGCAAGAAGACCATGCCGACATGTTTATGCAACAGCTGATTAACCATCTAGTATTTGTTAAAACAACCCCTATTTTTTATTTATGTGTTCGTAAAAATAATTGACCCTTGACTCAGGGCATCAATCATGATTTCTCCAAGCCAGTCATTGTTCTAGTCAACAAATTATTTAGATTTCATCTGGTCCATCTGGTCCAGAAATGGAACCAAAAGAAACTTAGCTGCTTCTGCTAAATTTTCAATAAAATAGATTTTCTTTTGTTTCTGTGTGTTGCTGTAATGCATATGAGTCCATTTTGAGTCAATGACAATATAAGAATAAAATGAGGTTAGCTGAGGAAGGTGGGGAATAAAAGGCCAGTCCATAATTAGTCTTTTTCCCAGACTTCTATAGGATACATATTCATATTATGTAAGCAATATTTATTTGAAATTTCTGGAATCATCCAAAACCATTTTATCAAGCAGATAATTTAGTTGTTTGTAATAACAGATCTCGTGTTAGTTAATGAAAGTCAATACTGCTGTCACAAATATTGATGTACAAAGATATAGAATGAGGAATAAGAACTGTCAGAAGTTATCTTGGCGTAGACTGCCGACTAATTACTACTATGGTTACAGTCCTATTTCCATTTTCTGAGATATGTAGACCCCACCTTTGGAATGTGCCTCCATTAAAAAATGGCAAATTATTTCATCTCACTGCTATCTTGTCCTATTCATTTTGATCTAATAATTTCCTATGCTTTTTGTGTATTCTCTTCAAACCATCCACTATTATGTTCAGGAAATTATTTTAAGTCTGAGTCACTTTATGGTATTCTAACTATTCTCAGTGCCATTATGAATCTATCCCTAAAAAATAATTTTATGTTATTCTGTTCAGGAGGGAACATGCACATTTGGTATATTGTGTCATGGTGGGATTGGGCTTGCTGTATTCATCATCCATATAGTAAACGTTATGCCCAATAGATAATTTTTCACTTTTCCCTCCCAGAACCTTTTCTCCTTTTGGAGTCCCTGCACCTGTTATTTCTATCCTTTTATGTCTATGTGTACCCATTGTTAGATCTTCACCATACCTGTTTAGGGCCAATGTCTAAAGAGTTCTTAGGGTTTTCTTTCTAGGATTTTAATAGTTTCGGGTCTTACGTTTAAGTTTTTAACCATCATTATTCTTTTTTTTTTGAGGCAGAGAGTCTCACTCTGTCGCCCAGGCTGGAGTGCAGGGAGAATGATCTTTGCTCACTGCAACCTTCCGGTCTGCTTATTCTGCCTCAGCCTCCCTTGGAGTAATTGATTACAGGAGCACGCCACCAAGCCTGGCTAAATTAGAGCTTTAGAGCCAGGTCACCATGTTTGGTCAAACTTGACCCTATGGTCCGCCTCAGGCTCCCTCCCAAAGTGTGCTGCTGCTCTTATTGCAGAGTAATCTTATATTTTAAAGTTATTACTTCCACATGCATTAAAATTTTTACTTGAAACTATTATTGCAAACATTAACTTAATTACCTAAAACATAAGTGACCTAAAATATGGAAGATCTATTTTGTACTTTTTTTTTATTGACTCAAAATTTAAATGTTATAATATTAGACTCCTATTTATTCAAATATCAAACCATGTATACCATCCTAGAAGAGACCATTAATTTTTCATTTTTTGTGTAGTTTACTTTCATCCATTCTTCAAACATTTAGAGGATGTCTACTATGCATGAGGTACTGTATTTGCCAATATGTAATTGACTGGGCAAACTAGAATGAGTATTACATATAGTATATATATATAAATTCTAGTTTCATATGTTATATAATATATTTCACATAATGTATATAATATGTGTAATATATTATGTATATTATATACTATTATATATAATATATAATTAATATAAAATACTAATGTATATAAATATATTACATGTACACAACATGTATAATAATATGTAAGTGTATATATCATATATGCTTTATATGTGTGTATATACATATTATTCTAAAAAGAATAATATGAAGCTAACCTAAAAGAGTGGTCAACATGGCAAATAGTCACCTGAGTTGGTAAGTGAGTCGGTATTTGAGGTGACTCTTAAAAGATAAAAATGTATGGATAAAGTAACTTAGTGGACAGACGTTCTAGTAACTTCAAACATCAAAAGGAAGGAACATGTACAAAGTTATAACAGATTCATCAAAAGCTAGGCTAAAGGCAGCTGAGTTGCTAGGTGTTAAAGTAGTTAATTCAGACAATAAGCCAAAATAACAGTAACTGTAAAATCTTTAATCAGTTAATGTGATTGTTTAAGCAAGAGGCTAAATAGAAGAAAGCATTGACTCTCTAAATGTTCTATTTTTTTCCCCATGGAGTAATACTGGGTGAAGATCAGGTGGATCAATGCCACATGGAGAATTCTCACTGCCCAGGGAGCTGTGAACAAAAGTTTCTTGCTACTTTACGGTCCCAGGTATTGGGGGAGAGTGGGGAAAGTGCTAAAAATGGAAAAGTACTGAATGCTGATTCAGAGTAGAGACCAAGTGTTTTCAAGGTCCTCCAATAAAGAGACTTCCAAATGCAGATTCTGAAAGTGGTTATGCATAAGACCATAACTGGCCAGTGAGTCCTGAAATGTTGGCTGCACTCTCTTCAGGGCCTGCAATATCTTGGCTGTGCACCAAATCTGGTGTGAGAGCAGCACCTTTCTCCCATGAGAACTATTTAGGTCAGTGCAAAAGTTATTTAAAGTAATGACAAAAACCACAATAACTTTTGCACCAACCTAACCAAGTTAAATTTTGTGATAACCTGGTGTCTGGGCCTAACAGATTACACATAGTTTTGAACTAGGAGCTGAACTTCTCAATATCCAGAACGATTTGACTACACAAGATCAGATGGATATAATGGAAGACAGTATTAGAGAGCCAATTTTATGAACATCATGGAAGGTTTTCCATGTCATGTCATACAATCTGTCCTTAATTGTATGGAGACTTTTGAAGAGATTTTTCTCTAATCTTAGAAAGATAATGCCATCTTAATCATGAACATATATTGAAAGGTTTTAGCAAGTAATTGAACCAAATATGTTTGGAATGTAGGAAGAGTAGTACAAGATATGATTAGAAATATAAGGCAACATTTAAAGAATGCTATTTACCAGGAGGATATTATAGTGCTAATTTTGTATACTATTAGTAATATAGCCTCAAAATTATAAAACAAAAATATACAGAGAAAAATATCAAATATGCAGTGGAAAATATTAATACTCCTTTTACAGAAACTGATGGAACACCAAAGAGTAAGTAAGGATATCAAAATTTTGATTGATCCATAAATGTAAACATAGATTCAAAACATACTAGCAAACTTATTATGTTATATAAAAATGTGCATTGTAATTAAATTTGTGTTTTCCAGAATTATGAATTGGTTTAACATTTTTGAAAATGAATCAGTGTAATTCTTTACATTAAGGGAATAAAGGAGGCAGTTCACATTATTAGCTCAATACATGGAAAACTTTGATATAATTGAACAATTATTAATACAAAACTTTAAGCGAACTAGGAAGACATTTATTCATCAATCTGAAAGGGGATAGAAAAACATATGGATAGGTGACTTATATAACTACTATCCCATTTAATAGTAAAATGTTTTAAATAAAGTTAAATCTTTTCAGATTGGAAATGAGTTAAGAATGTCCACTATCACCATACCTTATTAGAAATCATAGCCAGGGCAATAACACAGTATGACGTGGGTGATGACAAATAAATAAATAAAACTACCATTATTTACATTAATTATGAAAATCTAAAATTAAACCTGCATAAAAATTTAAAGTTTATGTTGGCCAGATTGATGAATACAAGGTCAATATACAAAAATCAGCTCATTTTTATTAAACCATTAACAAGCAATTATACATTAAACTGAAAAAGAGTGTAATCAGCAATAGCATAAAATTTGAAAATATAAAATCTAGAAATAAACCAAATGAAAGATACTTATAAACTCTTCAAACACATTTCAAGCATTATTGAACACATTAGTAAACACATAAAATAGAGGGATATATTATATTTATGAAACAAACATTCCATGAAATCCCAATAAAATCTCATAGGTTTCTGGTAGAAGTTGACATGCAATTAGAAGTTATCTAGAAATGCAAAGGGTCATGAATATTCTATAAATACTTGTCAAGGGAGAGCAAGGTGGGAAAAATTCTTTATTGGACATTGAGATTTATACTAAAACTATACTAATTAGGGGAAGAAGGCAGACAATCACTCAGGTGTGAAATCCAGAAATAGTAGGTAGCACAGGCCAAAGTGGCATGATAAACAGTAGAAAAGTGTGGCATTTTGAATAATCCATACTTGGTCAACTGAATATACACGTGGGCAAATAAATAGTAATATTAATAATAAATGAACTTAATCTGTATCATATACCCTTTACAGAAATAATCCCAAGCACCTTGTGGAAGTAGCAAAACAATACTTCCAGAAGAAAATGTAGAAGAGAACATCTTCATAACCTTGAAATCATGATGTATTTAAACGGTTAATCATTGAAAGACTAACAAATTACTCAACTGGATTACATGAAATTTTTTAAATTGATTATTAAATGACATTATAAAAACAAAAAGAAATGATGGAGTCTGTAAGTGAGAAAAAGGAAACTATGGAGAAAATGTTTAAGACAAGAAGGTCATATTGGAATATTTAAAGATCTATAATTTCATAAGAAGTGGTAGGCAAGCTAAAAGAAAGTAGACAAGAATTTCAGACAGGCATTGTCCAAGAAGGATATCCAAATGGCCAATATACTTATTAAAAGTGAATTAACTATGAGTAGTTACCCAGTAGTTGCAAGTGGTGAGAATAGGAGTGAAAACTAGAAAGAAATCAAATGTCCCCACAAGGGACTTTGTTAACAAAAGCTCATTGTTTATGAACTATATGCAGTGAGGAACATGTTTTAGAATGAGATATAACATCATGAAAATATTGTCATGATATGCATGTGTATGAGAGAGAGAGACTGGGAAAGAGAGAGGAAGAGACAAGTAAATCTCAATAATAGAATGCACATTAATGATTTTATATTTACAAAACACAAGACTAAAATGATATCAAGGGAAACATAACAGTTATTTTCTCCTGGCTGATAAAATTATAGAAAAATTTTATTTTTATATTTTTGCATATGTGTTTTTAAAATTGTAAGATAAGAATATTTTGTATGATAGTATGAAGCTACTTTCAACACTAAAATATAAACAATAATGGTGAGGGGAATATAATTTCCTAATGATTGTTTTTAAAATGAGAGGGTTAGTTTTTGCGTTTGTCCTACCTCAGCAATCACCTCTATCTAATTAAACACACACACACACACTCACACATACACACACACACACACGAACAATAATTTATCTCCCTTTCCCTTATGAAGAAGGAACTAAGAATGTGTTGCTCAGCCCCTTACTTTCTTCTCCCTTTTTTGGTATCTCCTGCTTCCCAGGCTGAGTCCGGTTTGGCCTTAGACACGTGGTGAACTTAATGGAGCAGGCCCTGTCCCCTGTACTGTGCACAGGCCTGTAGGTTTTTTAGCTTTGCCAATGTGTGCAAAGAAAAAATGCTTATTAATGGGTGAAGTATTAATAAGCCACTGCTGCCATGAGAGATTTAAGCAAATCCCCATTTCCATCTTTCTGCCCCTCCTATCTTTTAACTGAATCTTAACTTGGATATCCAATATAATATTATTTGTTGGATCACCTACAACAACAAGAGGATAAAAAATGAAATATGTGGCATCATGACAGTTCTTTAAGCCTAATATTTTGGATATTTGTTTTATATCTTTTAGAGACAGAGTTTCACTTTGTAATCCAGGCTGGAGTGAAGTGGCATAATCATAGCTCACTGCAACCCCAAACTCCTGGGCTCAAATGATCCTCATGTCTTGACCTCCTGAGTAGGAGTAGCTGGGACTACAGGTGCATGCCACCATGCCTGGCTACTTTTTTTTTTTTTCATTTTGTGTAGAGATGGGGTCCCATTATGTTGTCCAGGCTGGTATCAAACTGGTGGACTCAAGTGATCCTCCCACCTTGGCCTCTCAAATCTTGAGATTACCAGCATGAGCCACTGCCCCCAGGCTGAGCCTAGTATTTCTTTTGATATATTAATCTCTTTGAGACTATTTTATATTATATTTTTATTGAATATTGCATCACATAATCTATGCTTTTTATACTCCATTGCCTCAGTTATCTGCTGTTGGTCTGAAGATAACAAAGTGAAAATGTCATGACCAGAATTGAGTTTAGAAGTAACCGAATAGCAATTGCCATTGTTTAGGCCAAAGTTAAAGTTGTAGAAGACAGCGAGCAAAGGATGAACTAACATGCAGAGAATGAAAAGTTCCAAAAAACATTCCTAAAAGGGAATCTTCTCCATGATAATGTCCAAAATGATTTATCTGCGTTTATCTGTGGTTCATTTAATGAGATTTAAAGATTAGTATTTCAAATAATAGGCTCTAGAGTCAAAGTCTCTGGATTCAAATCCCAGATCTTCTGCTTACTGGATCTATTGTTCCAGGTACTGAATTGTTCTATGGCTCAGTTTTATGATCTGTGGAGGAAGTCAATGACTGAACCTACCTCATAGAGTTGTGTGGAAGAAGAAAGAAAATATGTATAAAATATTTTGTACAGCATCTGTGCAATGACTCCATAGATGTTAGGTCTATTACTGTTACATTATATTACTATTATATTATTGTTATAATACTTACAAGGAAAATTTTTCTTTGTTTTTGCTATTTTAAAATCAAAATCACTTAATATTCTATTTTAGTTGAATATAAAGCTCATTTTTTTATTAAAAACCTTAATTCACAGTGTCTTAGACATTTTTCTTCTGTGCACAGCCACAAAACTCCCAAGAGACACTTAAATATAAAAAAGAATCACTTGAATTTGTCATTTTGATCTTATATGAATTCACGCTATCTTCTTCTTGTTTAGTAGACTGAAAATTTGTTGTAGAGATAAGTTAACGCACTAGTAGTCCAGCACTATTAAAGTTTCCAGTAGCTTAAAATAAGTGACTTTTTTTTTTTTCCCCCACAGCTTTGCCACTAACGGGTCCCAAAATCCCCACTTGGTAGTCAAGTTATAAGATGACTGTCAAGAGTGCTACAATAAATATATTCAAATCTCTGCAGAATATTTTTCCTTTTGTCATTATTTCCATGGTCTATAAGTCAATAAGAATATGCCAAATGCCTTTAGAGCATTGTAACTTGGTGCTTTGAAGGGTGGGCTCATATGATGTTTCATACTCTTTAAACTCAAGAAAAAAGTCACTAATGCCTTCAGGAGCTTTAGGACTCTGTCAGATTTCAAAATCTGCATATTAAATCAGTTATGCTAAAGAAGGACACCTTTCCTTTATAGTGTTGTCAGTTCCTGACTATTTTAAAAGAAGCTTGTTAATTCCCTTTTTCTCGGTCTCTAACTCTGAATGTCTCTCCTCGCTCTGCCTTAGTGATAGTAAGCCCCCAAACTCCAGTTGATGTCATCATTACATATTGGATATAAATTATTTATTTTAAACATGACAGAAATATTTTCAGGTTAAGAGATATATTTTAAGATATTCACTTTCAAATAATCAGGTAAATGTATTAAAAATAAACAAATATGAGGCTGGGCATTGTGGCTCATGCCTGTAATCCCAGCACTTTGGGAGGACAAGACAGGCAGATGGCTTAAGCTCATGAGTTCAAGGCCAGCCTGGGCAACATGGCAAAACCCTGTCTCTACAAAAAATACAAAGTTAGCTGGGTGTGGTGGCATGTGCCCATATTCCCAGCTACTCAAGAGGATAAGGTGGGAGGATGGCTTAAGCCCAGGAGGCAGAGGTTGCAGTGAGCTGAGATTGCACCACTGCCCTCCAGTATAAGTAATAGAGACAAAACTTGGCTTAAATAAGCAAATAAATAAAAACAAATATGAATTTTGGTTGTATCTTGGAGGTACATTCTGAGGTTTTATTCTTTATGTTTTTTTCTACATTTTCAACATTTTCTTCAAAGAACAGCTGTTTAATAATAAAATAGAAACAAATAAGAAAATAAAATAGAAATAATTAAGACATTGAAACAATATACATATAAGTACTTGATAAATTATAAATCTATATGTAAAGCTAAGGAAATATTGTGGTTTGCTTTGTATGTTTCATCATGGAATATCCCAATTACAGTTTTCAAATCATATTTTATTTCTTGAATAGGAATATTTTTGGCTTACACAATGCATCTTAAATAGTGTCCTTAAAACTGTGTTTTATTAATCTTCTCTATGTTTCTTTGAGATTATTACTGTTATTATTATTTTGTAATATTTTGTGATCAGATAAAATAAAGGTAGTGATATGGTTTGGCTGTGTCCCCACTTAAATTTTATCTTGAACTATAGCTCCCGTAATCCCCAGGTGTCATGGGAGGGACCCAGTGGGAGGTAACTGAATAATGGGGACGTTACCTCCATGCTGTTCTCTTGATGGTAAGTGAGTTCTCATGAGATGTGATGGTTTTATAAGGGGCTTTCCCTTGACTTTGCTCTGCACTTCTTGCTCCCACCATGTGAAGAAGGACATGTTTTCTTCCCCTTCCACCATGACTGTAGGTTTCCTGAGGCTTTCCCAGTCCTGGGGAACTGAGAGTCAGTTAAATCTCTTTTCTTTATAAAGTACCCATTCTCAGGTAAGTCCTTATAGCAACTTGAGAATGGACTAATACAATAAATTGGTAACAGGTAGTGGGGCACAGCTGTACAGATACCTGAAAACGTGGAAGCAACTTTGGAACTGGATAACAGGCAGAGGTTGGAACAGTTAGAAGGCTCAGAAGAAGACAGGAAAATGTGGAAAGTTTGGAACTTCCAAGATATTTGGAGGGCTCAGAAGCCAGGAAGATGTGGGAAAGTTGGGAACTACCTAGAGATTTGTCGAATGGCTTTGACCAAAATGCTGATAGTGACATGGGCAATAAAGTCCAGGTTGAGGTGGTTTCAGACGGAGATAAAGAAACTTTTTGGAAACTGGAGTAAAGGTCACTCTTGCTATGCAAAGGTACTGGTGGCATTTTCCCCCACCTTAGAGATCTTTGGAACTTCGAACTTGAGAGAGATGCTTAGGGTATCTGGCAGAAGAAATATCTAAGTAGCAAAGCATTCAAGATGAAGCAGAACAAAAAAGTTTGAAAAATTTACAGACTGAGAATGAGAGAGGAAAGAAAAAACCATCTTCTGAGTAGAAATTCAAGTGGCTACAAAAATTTGCGTAAGTAATGAGGAGACAAATGTTAACCTCCACAACAATGGGAAAAATGTTTCTAGGGCATGTCAGAGATCTTCATGGCACACTCTCTCATCACAAGCCTGGAGGCCTAGTAGAAAAATAAAAAGGGTTTTGTGGGCCTGGCCTAGGGCATTGCTGTTTCATGCAGTGTTGGGACGTGGTTCCCTGTGTCCCAGCCACTCCAGCCATGGCTAAAAGGGTCCAACAGCTCAAGCCATTGATTCAGAGAGTGCAAGCCCCAAACCTTTGCATCTTCCATATGGTGTTGGGCCTGCAAGTGTGCAGAAGTCAAGAATTGAGGCTTGGGAACCTCTGCCTAGATTTCAGAGGATGTATGAAAGTGCCTGGATGTCGAGGCTGAAATCTGCGTCAAGGGCGGAGCCCTCATGGAGAACCTCTGCTAGGGCAGTGCAGAAGGAAAATGTGGGGTTCATGCCCCAACACAGAGTTTCCAGTGGGGCAGTACTTGGTGGAGCTATGAGAAGAGGGCCACCATGCTCCAGACCCCAGAATGGTAGATCCACTAACAGTTTCCACTGCACACCTGAAAAAGCCTTAGGCAGTCAATGCCAGCCCATGAAAGCGGCTGAGAGGGATACTGTACCCTACAAAGCCACAGGGGCAGAGCTGCCCAAGGCTGAAGGAGCCCACCTCTTGTATCATTGTGACCTGGATATGAGATATGGAATCAAAGGGGATCATTTTGGACTTGTAAAGTTTAATGATTGCCCTACTGATTTTCAAAATTGCATGGGATCTGTAGCCCCTTTGTTTTAGCAAGTTTCTCCCATTTGGGATGAGTATATTTACTCAATGCCTGTACCTCCATTGTATCTGTGAAATAACTAACTTGCTTTTGATTTTACAAGCTCAAAGGTGGAAGGGACTTGCCTTGTCTCAGATGCGACTTTGAACTTGAACATTTAAGTTAATGCTGGAATGCATTAAGACTTTGGGTAGCTGTTGGGAAGGCATGATTATATTTCGAAATGTGAGGACATAAGATTTGGGAGGGTCTAGGGTTGGAATGATTTGGTTTGGCTGTGTCCCCACCCATATCTCATCTTGAATTGTAGTTCCCATAATCCCCACATGTTGTAGGAGGGACCCAGAGGGAGGTAGTTTAATCACAGTGTGGTTACCTTCCTATTATTCTCATGATAGTGAGTAAGCTCTCCTGAGATGTGATGGTTTTATAAGAGGCTTTTCCACAACTTTGCTCTCCACTTCCCCTTGCTGTCTCCATGTGAAGAAGGATGTGTTTGCTTCCCCTTCTGCCATGATTATAAGTTTCTGGAGGCTACTCCAACCGTACAGATCTGTAAGTCAGTTAAACCTCTTTCCTTTATAAATTACCCAGTCTCAGGTACATAATTATAGTAACTTGAGAATGGACTAATACAGGTGGATATGTTGATTATCTAAGGCCATAGGATGGGTCTATGGATAGTGTCAAGCTCACGCTCAATATATACTTTACATATTGTTGCCTCTATAATATTGATTAGATATGAAATGCATCAAGGAAGGATTTATAATACTGAAAAAAATTATCATACCACTGTCCACATGTGTCAAATAAATATATACATTCCAAGATCTTTAAGGGTAAATAAAGGAGGGGAAATTTTAAACAAATTGAGAATATTGATTTCATTTTTCTAAATGCATGAAGAGATTAAGTTTTCAAAGTACAGTAAGGAAAAAATTAAAAAAAACAAATTCAGTATGCATACTTTGAGATTACAAATAAGAATTATATGAAGCTGTGAGAGTCAGTGTATGACAGATGATAAATAAATTATATTAAAAGTGCATATAGGCCTTTTTCTAACCCACCTTCTTGGAATGATTTAAATGAACAAGGAAAAACATTCTTCAGCCCTTGAGTTAAAACTTAAGACATTATTATTATTACAATTACAGAAAAACAAGCATGAAATATCAAAATATGTGAAAGAAACATAGCTTTTTGTGCAAGAAGAACAAAATTAATAGGCAAATGTCACTGCATAATCTTTGAAAACTGTTACTTTATCAAGATTGTAGCAATAAATATTTATTCCACCAATTTAGGAAACACTGTCTACAAAATGCTAAAATTGCCCTTTCTTCACCAAGCTGTGGAGAAAAGTGGGTTTTAAATTATGGATAATTTATCTGCCTTAAAAGACATTCACTTACTTTTGGTTCATAGGTTAAACATGTTTATTTATTTTTTCACATAGATTATGTCTGTTACTACTTAAACCGCTCTTCTATGGTGATCTGAAAGAGCTAAATTACAGGAAGTATGTAGAAGAAATTCACTGTAAGAAAAAAACATACATTTAATTAAATTACAGATCCCTCTATTGCACATCTACAATAATATTTACATCTACCTTTCCTTGGTTAGATCTGTATTACGGATGGACGTGTCCTTTCTAATGTCACAGGAAAAATCACTTCCCTGGTTTTAGTATTGATCACATTCTCTTCCTTTTTTTTTCATGGGTCTTCCTCCTTCAGTTATTCTTTCCCTTTCACATAGGTAAGTCTTTTGCTCTTTAGTGGTTGTTACAAACATTTTTAAAATAAAACAACTTGAAACAAAAATCAAAATGAGAAGCATACATAGAAAACCATACTTTTGCAAATGACTTTTCTAAGAAAACTGAATATATGTAATGCTATTTTAAAATTTTACATTTGAAGAAAATTTGAAAAATGAGAAAAAAAAAAGTGTATATGTACACATTAGCTATTTATTTGACTACCATCTTAAATCTTTCCTTTTATTTCCTAGTGGTAGTAGTCACTAATACATAGTCATCATTATTATACTTTCCTCCAATCTATCCTATAATTTTACATAATTATGTCTAGCCCTACATAATATCTATTATTATTTTTATTTTAATCATAAATTATATTTTTGATAAAATAGTTAACAATATTCTTTTTCATAAACAATTGAATATTTTTAATGATTCTTAAAAGTTAAGTGACTTTATTGCTATACACATGAAATAAACTAAATTACTAATAGCCATTTATTATTTCTAGGGATTATTATTATTGTCTTAACTACATATTAAGAATAAATGCATTTCTTGGATACTAACAGAGGATGAGTTTTAAAAGGACTTTTGGTGATTACTATTGGTTTTCTATGCATTCACAGGATAAAAGGTACCTGTTCCTCATTTCAAGTCTAATGAAAGAGAATCAAGGAATGCCATGTGGTAAGTGCCATATGCATTTCCTATAGTTGAAGAATATATTGTATTACTGTCAAATTCCCTCTTGACAGCTCTACAGGTCTGGAGATGAGCTAGCTAGCTGCTTACAGACAAGCCAAAGTAGATCTTTCTGTTGTAGTGGAATCAGTTTGGACAAGACTTTATTAGGGCAAATAATGAATATATATTATTAGTGTTTTATGTAGACTGGCTGGAAGCTATGAAAGGAGAGTGCACAGGAGGGTGTCATTCTAAGTCTTTCCATGAAATGCACTTGGCAAGGAATATAGACTCAGCAGAGTAAAGCTAGGAAAGCTAGAAAGACCTCAGAGAGGAAGAGAGCCTGACTCAAAGGAGGGCACTGCTGTGGGAGGGCACTGCTGTGAGACATGACTGGCAGTGGGGGAGTTTCTGTAAGGAACCACAAATGCCTTCCTGGATAGGAGTTTGCTTTTGAGATCTTCCAAGACAGAACAAGAAAATATTAACTTATGATATATTACCTGACAATGAAGACTTGTTATTTCGTCTAATTTCTCTTATTTTGTTCCATCCCTAGACTTCCATTCTTGGAAGGTAAAGGACTAAGAAACTATGAAGGTGAGTAATCATGAGAGATAAAGAAAAAATAATCTAACTACACTCCTGTTCTCAGAGTAGAGGCTTAACTACAGGGTGGAACTTAGGTTTTGAAAATACTTTAACTAGATTTTTTTTTTAATTATAAGAGACTGGGCTTTTTATTGTTGCTGTACACACACACACACACATACACACACACACACATATGTATATATGTTAGATTTTTTTTGTGATTTAAAATAATCAGAGAAAAATGACAAGTCCTGTCAGCTTTTTAAAGTTAAAAACCTAACTCCATCAAATAAAGACACACTGGGAAATGAGTACAAAGTTACTTTACTACTTAATCTCATCATGTATATTTGTTCATCATACTGGTTTTCTACCATTTAGACATACAAAATGCTGGTTGAGCTTTATATAACTTTGCATGTACATGTATGAGTGCATTTTAAAAATACATATTTAAAAGTACAATTCCTATTCCTATGCCTTAGGTTACGTGACTTTTAAATTGGACTAAATATAATCAAATATTACTCTAAAATAGTTAGAACAATTTGTACTCTCACAGCAATAAACATTTGTTTTTACCGTAACCTTTCTAACATCTCATGTATTTTATAATTTACACTGGTTTTTTAAACTATGTCTCAATGTTTTAGTTTTTCCATAGTTTCACATACCATTGTTTATCTTTAATATTTTGTTTACATTTTATATCTTGTTTAAGAAAATACAGTCTTGTGCAAAAAATATATAATTGCTGTTAATTATTTTAAAGTTTTCTCTTATTTACACTTGAATTTTCAATCTGGTTGCACTTAATTCTTGATCCTAATGATTTATATGACTATAAATATAAAAATTCAGTTTTCTCAATACCACGTTTGATTAGATTATATTCTTCTCCTAGTTAATGTCCTCTATCTTATTATAAAACAGTTTTTAGGGTTTGATTCCACTTTTGCAAAAAGTGACAAATTTTATATAGACATAGCATTAGTATCTGTGGTTGTGTTTATATATACATATCCATTTAAATTAACGTATATCATCTACATATGCATTGATAAAATGCAAGTAGTAATTATTTTCTCAACTTTTTTCTGATTTTTTACATATAACAACAAAATATTTTAAAAGTAACTGTATATAGAATATTTAATTAATTAATATAAAAATAATCATTATCTTTGGGAAATGTATAGCATAAAAATAGTTATACATGCTTTGCCAAAACAGATATTCTTATACTATTTATTGGAGCATACGTTTTCTTTCTTTTAAGCAAGAGGCAATGTGAATCAAAATTTTTTTAAGTTTTATGTCTTTTTATCATTAAGTTTAGTTCTAGAAGCCTAGCCCTAATAAATAATCAAAACTATCCACACTTATAAGCCACATTGCTCATTGCAACTGTGTTTATAAAATAAAAAAACATAGATGCCCTAAATTCAAAACATCATTTTAATGATCAAGTAAAGATCGTTAATAAAGAAGATGGAAATTTATGTTTAATTAAAATTAAGGTTTTAAATATTTTTACAGATATGAGCAAATGTTATTAACATACTACTTATGAGAAAAATAGCTTTACCCAAAACAATACACAAATTTATTAAATGAAAACAGAAAACTATAGAGGAACATAATATTTTAACTAAAAATAGCTGAATTATATTTATCTGCATATGCTTATTTTGATTTGTAAAATCCTAAAGATAGACATGGAAAGGTAACAGTAAATGTTATTTTTTTTAAAATCATCAGATTAAAGGTCTGGGAAAAAAAGAAATTATTATTGGAAATACACGTAGTTTCCAGAGGCAAGACTGGAAGCAAAGCCTAATATTTAAAAGTGGTTATTTTGATGTCAAGGAGATAGATTATTTACTCCTTTATATATTTTCCATAATTTAAATATTCTTGTACACTTAGCACATTTTTATTTTATAAACATAATTCAATTTATTTTCTTATTTGAAATAAATGTTTAGGGATAAAATAGTAATGCAATAATGAATACTAAAAAGTGTAATACTTAGTCATACTTTTCAGGAGCAAAATGTCCTATAGAGATATATCTTAAAACATACATTTTTCTCTATGTCTAAAAAACCAGTACCCAAATTCATAACAATAAGCCAGTGTCACTCATGCCGCTACTGATATCAAAGTTGACAGACAAGCCCCAGAGCAGGTGGATTGCTTCAATTATTCGCCATCTACAATGAATACAAAATAACTTCTAAAAGCTTTCTGGAGATCTGTAAGATGCTGGCTATGGCTTATAGCAATATGACATTGATGATGAAGCTTGGGCAAGATAAAAGCTCAAAAAAAAAAAAAAAAAAGAAGAAGAAGAATGACAAGGCATTGTTTCTTGTGGCCTTTAGTTTGGCAATTATTTAACTATAACTGCAACAGCTGGCCACTGAAAGGACGGTATCAGGACCCCTTGAAGGGTGCTGGGATGTGACGCTATTGGCAGGCCGCCTATGTATCTGAGATGAAATAAGCCCAGCAACTGGACGTTTCAGCAGCTGGCCAGACAAAGGATATTGTTCAGAGATTTAACAGCTGATAATTGAGCATTCTAGTAATATTTGTTGAAAAGAAAGTGGTCACCAAATGGATAATATTAGAAAACAATCGATATTCTAAAGTTTGAGAGCAGGGTTTATGAGAGGGTAAGCCAAGAAGCATGAGATTGTCATTATCTCATCTTTTTCTGAAAGACTTTCAGAAAGATTAGGTTGGAGATTTGTAGTACAAAATGAAAAGAATCATGCTTATACTCCAACATTGAACAGGCATTTTATACAGTCTGACTTCCTCCTCACAAATCAATCATATTGCCCTGAAACAATCCATTTCTTCTTTATTGCTACCTCATTGTTTTTCCTAACATGGTAATATTGTATAATATACCTCTTTAAATATTCTTTCTGTTACCTCATAAAACAAAATTGTGTCTACTTTTCATTGACTAATATATTTAACTATTTTATAAGTCCATTTACTCAAAAACATAAAAAAAAAACACCTGAAAGGTCATTCATTCCTGATAAAACAAAGTAAGTAATGTAAAAAATATTATACATTTAACTGATAGTAAAGATGAATTTATCTTGTTTTATGGAGATACACTTAAACACAATAGAAAAATATAACACCTTAAATTATTAATTTATCTACAAATTTAGCTTTCAAAACTTAAAAAATACCATATAATTATAATATTTACATTTGATGTGATGAAATGTATATTTATTTTCATAATTAAGAATCATCATATACAGTTAGTGGTTTATAAGCCCTTGGTAATTAAAAAATGAAAATATTGAATTTGGATTTTCATGCAGATATTTCTGATTTGTTTTTGTACAAGTAGCTTTTCAAACATTCCCTAATTTAAAAAATCACTCTTGACACAAGTTCAGCATTTCAGAGTTTTCCTATAGCATTCATTAAGTTACATCCCTTTTCGGAAATGTTCCATTAGAGCATAATTGAAGAAACTGGTAAAATTTAATTACAGCAATTTTCCTTGATTTAACTTGAAGAGAATTCTGACGTCTCCGAATGGGGTAGCTAATGGATTTCCCAGGACATGATGCCAAATGAAATACACAGTACAAAGTTAAGGGGCAAATAAAGATCTCATCTTATTTCACTTTATCAGTTACAAGCACTTCATCAGTTACAAGCACCATATTGAAAACAAGAGTCAGAAAGTGAGAGAAGAATTATCTATTACTTTTAATAGGACATATGGGCAAAATAACAAATGTGAAGACACTGAATAGAAAGAGTTCAAATCCATGAAATGGTGATTTGAGCTCTTTAGGGTTTAATGAGCACTGAAAGACAGTACAAGCTTTGTACAAGTGGGGTCATGTTTCACTATAAAAATTTATTCTGGCCAACAAAAAAAGAAAAAAGTCCTTCTTGCTTGCTGTTAAAAAATCCATAATCCTTAAGATATCCTAACATTTGCAAACAATGGAAGTTCCCAATAGATAATTTTCCTTTTTTTTTTTTTTTGGTATTTTTTTAAAAATATGTAACTCAGAATGAGTAAACTTCCAAACATTTTTAGGAAAAATCTTTTTGATAATTTTCTCCTTTTCACAGAAATCCACGAAACTACATTTAAAAAACACAATAAGAATGCATGTGTGTGTAGACTTAGCCATATGAATCTACATATATATGTACATATGTATTCACCTATCTACCTCTCTACTTTCAGAATGATGATTGGTTAGCATCCAGCATTCCTAACATGATATGTTTTGCAAAAAATGATTAGAAGTGTATTGCTTCACCTAATTACACCTTCTTGGTGTTAGTAGAAATAGTAATTATGAACACCAAAATTGTTTATGAATAGTTTTCTGGTAATTTATTTCCATTATTGTATTTTGATGTCTTCGAAACACAAAGTAATGTAAGCAAGTTAATATCACCATTGACTACTTCCCCTTGGTTTTTAAAGCAGTCATATTATGACCTTGCAATCCATTGGTATTCCCATTCTCCACTTATAACTCCTATGTTTAAAATATGATTCTATTTCTGCTTAAGGTGGATAAAGTAAGTATATATATGTTTATATAATATATAAATTTTATTATATAATATATATTATATAATATTGAGTGTGTGTGTGTGCGCGTGTGAGAGAGGAAGAGACAGTCTCATTCTGTTGCCCAGGCTGGAGTGCAGTGACGGAAACTCAGCTCGCTGCAATCCCCACCTCCTGGACTCAAGGGATTCTTCTGTCTCAGTCTCCCAAGTAGCTGGGACTACAGGAGAACAACACCACATTCAGCTAAGTTTTTTTTTTTTTTTCTTTTTTTGGTAAAGACAGGGTATTGCCATGTTGCCCAAGCTGGTCTCAAACTCCTAGGCTCAAGCGATGCACCCAACTTTGCCTCTCAAAGTGCTGGAATTATAGGCATGAATCACTGTGCCCAGCCTTACTTCTTTATGTATATATTAAGAGAGAAAATAATGCAGTACACATTGCCTCACAGTTTATGAGTGCATAGTTTATTATTTTGCTTTCATGGATATATACATTATTTTATTTTCTCTATTTACTGATAACAAAACTGGGAAAGAACGTGTAAAGATAATAATCATCTCTTCCAGAGAAAAACGTGCTTGAGTGAATACTCAAGTTCAAATGTTCTTTTTACTTACTGGGAGTAAATTATAATAATAAGCTCATATTTTGTGGATTTTACTAACTATAAATCAGAAAATATTTTGTTACATATGACTAATCAAAATCATTTTTCAGTAAAATTTTACAGTAGAATAGAATTTTATTAAATCATCAGTCCCTTCAGATGAAGATATGAAAATTAGAATTTGGAGAGGTATAAGTTACTAGCTAAAATTCTAGCTATAGTTAGTGTCAAAGGACAATTACCATCATCTCTTAACTCAGCACTGGGCTCTTTAAACTACTCTATCATGTTCTCCTATTATCCTAAGAATATGTGCTGTATAATATAAAATATATTAAAAATAGGCTATGAAATTCAGCCCCTAAATTTGAGTTTTCACTATTCCCTATTCTTTAAATGTCTAAAGGTGAATACAGTGAGTAAAATTCAGCAAAATAAAAGTCCCAAACAGATCTTTAATATATATTACTCAATACAATTGACCTATAACTCTTATAAATTTTCAATCCAAGCATCACAGGCTTGAAAATGTAATTGCTTTTAACTGCTCCCTACTCTCCCATTTTAAGCTATCCATCTGTATTTCTGCTTTGGAGAAACGTAGAGAAAATTAATGTGACTGTGAATCAAAATGATAGGTATAAAACAGTATAATATTTGTGGCTTTTGTACTGACTTTTTGTGTTGAAAGAAGAAAAATACAATAATCGAGTTTTATTTCTTGTCTTACTCCCATTCACACTTCAAAAATTACCTTTGACGTTAAAAAAAGATAAAAAATCTCTAGATATCTTGTGATAAAGGGAAAATAGTTCCTTAAATCTACATGGTTAATCCTAGGCACATCTAATCAGAGATTACAATAAAGCAAAATAGATCACCATTTTATTAGAAGTATGTTAGTATTATTAAATTAATAAATTATGATAATCAGTTTTTTAAGTTTAAAATGAGGCCATTGTGATTTGTATTGAATAACTTCTTTGAAATTATAACCCAGTGTTCAAGCTCTGAGAAAGTATGACATAGCTTGAGTGCCAATGGTTTAATACAAAAGGAAATTCATTCTTTACCTCTATCCCTCAAAAGACATTCAAAGTTAAGAAATATCTAACATACAACATCCTTTCTTACAGTTCCTATAGGATTAAACCCAATTTACCACAGTCTATCCTGCAGAGCTTCTTATCTCCATCCCAAACGCACCTTTGTCAGTTCCAGTCCATAGTACTTTTTCTTGCCCTTTCACCCAAAATCCCTTCCTTAGTCCTTTAAAATATAACTATAATTTTTTCCATCTTGTACCTGTCATTCATTGTAGAAGAAGGTTGCTGCTTAAAAAGTTTGTAAACATTTGCTTGGAAACAAAGGAGGGAATAGTAGAAACATTATTTTGCATTCTTGAAAGATGACAATTAATGTTATGCAGTGGTAAAATTAAAAACAAACAAACAAACAACAACAACAAAAAACTAGTGAAAGTTTTACCTGAAATACAGTACTTGGGAGACAGGTGATATATAAAATAAATTTGTAGGATGAGAGAAAAAAGACACAAAACAATGTTATTATTGTTTGTCACTTTGTGTTGACTTCTCCTTGACAAGAAAGAGAGGAGTTCAAGGAAGAGTTTGCATTGGCAAGCAAGATTGCAAGGTTTCCAGAAATTCATGGCCTTGCAATGTTGGAAAAGACAACCAATCAACTAATTTCATACTCCAAATGGTAAGAGAAGAAATGCAAAATGTTTTGGTGGGGGAAGAAAGATAGACTTATGGGTCTGCTATCACACATACGATTAAAACCCAAGGTAAATATAAATGTTTCAGATGAAATCTAAAGGTCTACGGAGAAGGAAATCCTTTAACTTAAACAAAAAGTGACTCAGGGGAAAAAACAACTAAGAATGTTGACTCTTCCGCCAAAGTTAGATAAGCTTGAATTGTATGTGAACACAAGTAAAGTGGAACCAAGATGGAGAAATGACAGGAAAGGCATATCCTGCTTCTGGAAATCATCTCATAAAGAATTTGGGGCTTGTTTACCTGGAAATGTATTTGACTATTTATGAGAGATATACTGCTAGAAGTATCACTGATCTGGGAAGATAGTGAAAAAAGTTGCTCTTTAAGACTTAAAATTGGATCCTTAGGAGCTTAGGGACTGAGAACAACCTGAAAATTCTACTCATTCCTAAGGCCCAGATGACCTTCTCAGATACAGTCAAAGACAATGCAGGAAAATAAGCAGCTCTTAAAGAACCAAGTCATGGAACACAGAGTTATCCTCAGAAAAAGACTTGTAAAAATTTATTTATTGCAAGAAATTGCAAACATATATATCTGAGAAAAAACAGCTGAAATTCAGATTTCAAGTACAGGGAGTGAGATTCTTCTATACTGCTCTTAACAGGTTTACTGATGTATTTCAACTAGGTGAAGTTAATATACAAAATGGTTTAATTTATCTCTAATCACTGCTTTCAAGTATGCTCTCAATCAAATTTAAGTTTAAGATCCTTGAGGGCAGGCATTTTATTTGTTTTGTGCGTGGTTTTATCTCCAGCAACTAGAGCAATGCCTGCTATGTGGTAGGTGCTCAGTAAATATTAATTTGCTAACTGAATTAATAAATGCTTGTATTAGTCCGTTTTCACACTGCTGATAAAGACATACTCTAGACTGGGAAGAAAAAGAGGTTGAACTGGACTTACAGTTTCACATGGCTGGGGAGGCTGCCTCAGAATCATGGCAGGAGGTGGAAGGCACTCTTTATATAGTTGCAACAAGAGAAAAATGAGAAAGATTCAAAAGAGGAAACATTTGATAAAACCCTCGGAACCCATGAGACTTATTCACTACCATGAGAACAGTATTGAGGGAATCTTCCCCATGATTCAAATTATCTTCCACCGGGCCCCTCTCACAACATGTGGGAATTGTGGGAGTACAATTCAAGATGAGATTTGGGTAGGGACACAGCCAAACCGTATCATTCTGCCCCGGCCTCTTCAAATCGTGTGCCCTCACATTTCAAAACCAATCATGCCTTCCCAACAGTCCCCCAAAGTCTTAGCTCATTCTAGCATTAACCCAGAAGTCCACAGTCCAAAATCTCATCTGAGACAAGGCAAGTCCCTTCCACCTATGAGCCTATAAAATCAAAAACAAGCTAGTTACTTCCTAGATACAATCGGGGTACAGGTGTTGGTTAAATATACCTGTTCCAAATGGGAGAAATTGGCCAAAAAAAGGGGGCCCATGCAAGTCCAAAATCCAGTGGGGTTGTCAAATTTTAAAGCTCCAAAGTTATCTCCTTTGACTCTGTGTCTCACATCCAGACAACGCTGATGCAAGCGGGAGGTTTACATAGTCTTGGGCAGCTCCGCCCCTGTGGCTTTGCAGGGTACAGCCTTCCTCCTCACTGCTTTCATGGGCTGACTTTGAGTGCCTGCAGCTTTTCCAGGCACACAGTGCAAGCTATAGGTGGATCTACATATTCTGGGGTCTGGAGGATGGTTGCCCTCTTCTCACAGCTCCACTAGGGGGTGGCCCAGTAGGGACTCTCTGTGGGGGCTCAGACCCCACATTTCCCTTCTGCAGTGCCCTAGCAGAGGTTCTCCATTAGGCCCTGGCCCTGCAGCAAACTTTTACCTGGGAATCCAGGCATTTCCAAACCTCTTCAGAAAAGTAGGTGGAAGTTGGTGAATGTCAATTTTTGACTTTGGTGCACCTGCAGGCACAACACCTTATGAAAGCTGCCAAGGTTTGGGGCTTGCACCCTCTGAAACCATGGGCCAAGCTGTGCTTTGGCCCCTTTTAGCAATGGCTGAAGTGGCTGGGACACAGGGCATCAAGGCACTAGGCTGCACATAGCATGGGAACCCTGGGCCTGGCCCAGGAGACCATTTTTTCCTCCTAGGCTTTGAGGTCTGTAATAGGAGGGGCTACCATGAAGACCTTTCATGTGCCCTGGAGACATTTTTCCTATTGTCTTGGGGATTAACATTTGACTCCTTATTACGTATTCAAATTTCTGTAGCCAGGTTAAATTTCTCCTCAAAAAATGGGTTTTTCTTTTCCACTGCATCGTCAGGATGCAAATTTTCTGAAATTTTATACTCTGTTTCTCTTTTACAATGGAATGCTTTTAACAGAACCCAAGCCACCTCTTAAATGCTTTACTGTTTAGAAATTTCTTTCTCCAGATACCCTAAATCATCTCTCTCAAGTTCAAGGTCCAGAAATCTCTAGGGCAGGGAAAAATGCCACCAGTCTCTTTGCTAAAACATAACAAGAGTCACCTTTGTTCCAGTTCCCAACAAGTTCCTCATCTCCATCTGAGACCACCTCAGCCTGGACCTTATTGTTTGTATCATTATCAGCATTTTTGACAAATCCATCTCACATATCTCTAGGAGGTTGCAAACTTTCCCGTATTTTCCTGTGTTCTTCTGAGCCCTCTAAACTGTCCCAACCTCTGACTGTTACCCAGTTCCAAAGTTGCTTCCACAATTTTTGGTTTCTTCTCAGCAATGCCCCACTCTACCAGTACCAATTTACTGTATTAGTCTTTTTTTTTCACTCTGCTGATTTCTTACCCAAGACTGGGAAGAAAAGAGGCTTAATTGGACTTCCACATAGCTGCGGAGGCCTCAGAATCATGGTGGAAGGCAAAAGGCCTTTCTTACATGGTGGTGGCAAGAGAAAAATAAGGAAGATGCAAAAGCGGAAACCACTGATAAAACCATCAGATCTTGTGACTTATTCACTACCACAAGAACAGCATGGGGGAAACTGCCCCCATGATTCAAATTATCTCCTACTGGGACTCTCCCACAACATGTAGGAAGTACAATTACAAAAGTACAATTCAAGATGAGATGTGGGTGAGGACACAGAGCCAAACCATATAAACGCTCTTTCAAATCTTGTTTTGTTTTCTCATCCTTCTTAATTACGTCAGTTGCAAATTCCATAAATTTTGAGTCACTATCTATTTTTTTTTCAACTTTTATTTTATGTTCAGGGGTACATAGGCAGGAGGTGCAGGTTTGTTACATAAGTAAACATGTGCCATCATGGTGTGCTGCACAGGTCAATCCATTACCTAGGTATTAAGCTCAGTATCCCTTAGCTACACTTCATGGGAAGAGTTAAGGGACAGCCCTTAGCTACACTTCCCATGATCCTTGACAGGCCCCAGTATGTGTTGTTCCCCAGCAATGTGTCCACGTGTTCTCATCATTCACCTCCCACTTGTGAGAACATGTGGTGTTTGGTTTTCTGTTCCTGTGTTAGTATGCTGAGGAAAATGGCTTCCAGAAGACATACATGCGACCAACAAACATATGAAAAAAAGCTTAATGTTACTGATTATTAGAGAAATGCAAATCAAAACCACAATGAGATACTATCTCACCTCCCTCAGAATGGCTATTACTAAAAAGTCAAAAAGCAACATAGGCTGCTGAGGTTGTGAAGAAAAAGTAACACTTTTATACTGTTGGTGGGAGTGTAAATTAGTTCAACCCTTGTGGAAGGCAGTGTGGCAATTTCTCAAAGACCTAACAGCGGAAATACCACGTGACCCAGTAATCCTATTATTGGGTATATACCCACAGGAATAGAAATAATCCTATTATAAAGATACATGCACACTTATGTTCATTGCAGCACTGTTCACAATAGCAGAAATGGAATCAACCTAAATGTCCATCATTGTCTATTATTACATGCTGTTTAAAGCTTCAATTTCAAACAGAATTTAAACTTCTTCATCTCTTCTGCCTTTAGGGCTGACTTGAGCAGAGATTCTGAAGTACATGGAAAAAAAGAGAGGCATGGCCTGACTCTGAGATACCTCATTTCTCTTATTCTTCAGGATAGAGTCCTTCTTGTAAACTTAGGGAGAAAGAAAGGGCCCAACCCTCCAAACTGCTAGATTGTGGCTATAACTTCCCTGAACTTTCTCAGGACAACACACTGAGAAAGAGTCCAAATGCTGGACTCATGAGTGAATAAGAATGTGTGAGTTTCACAGTGTTCCCTCATGTCCTTCCAGACTCACAGTTTTCTGAAGTGAGATTTCCTCTGAAGCCTGATGTTCCATCCCTTTCAGTAGGCTCTAGGCACTCCTCACCATTGCAGACCTGGGTATATATTTATAACTCGGTGCAACATACTTTATAATAATATACTTTTTAAAGTGTATATATTTGTTTGGTAGACATTGAAATTATTTTTTTAAAGAGCCAAGCAAAGAGCTATAGAAATTTCCAAAACCTCAGGACCTGAGAAGTATTTTGTATATTAAATGAGCCATTGAACAAGCCCTCTTTATATCATTGACAGTGAATTATAAAAAAAACATTTCACCAGTCTCTGCCTCTCAGTTCTGCTGAAGTGAATGTAGAAGTGAAAGAGCTCTGTCTTGCATAGTCAGCTCCAACCCTATTCCACTTGAACACCTACTCACTGCATTTCTGTGGATTTCAGGGCCCTATGGAGGTCAAGAGACAATAACACAAAAAGCAACACTTATACTGCTCTAATGCATGTGATTGATGTGTAAAAGTCTCTTCTTCCCTAGAAAAAATGAAATGTCTTGAAATTTTAGAAAGGTAATTCTCCTTTAAAAATTCAAGATATCTCTCTGTTAGGCAGGAATCTAGACCCAACATGGCGGCATTACCCGGTGTAGCAGGCCTTTTGTTAAAGACTCCCTTCACCCTTGTATACACCCGCAGACTTACATGTGTCAAAGTTCTGGCTGGGCAACCACACCCCCCCATGACCCGCAGCTCACCTACATTCCACAAGTTCGTAAACAGCAATTTCAGTTAACAGTTTCCAAAGACCCCTTCCTCATGACCCTTACTCAACTCCTGCCCTAGGAGTTTCAAGACCCCCCAGGCCCTGTTTGCACAACCAGCTTCCCTACCTCTCAGGCTATAAAAAGCCCCTACCCTCCTCCCTCAGCATGACTTCCTCGGCCCACACCTTTGGACCGAGGAACCTTGCCCACAAGCCCTAATAAAAGGCTATTCTCACTGCCATTTGCCTTGTGTCTTTGTTCCCGGTTCAGCTCCAGCCTCAGTTTACCTTTATACTCTCTATTTATAAATTGTCTATTTTTTAGCCAATACTTACCTTTTACATGAAAAATAAAGTGCTAATAAATACATATGATTTGTATGCCTTGTCGTTGGTATAGTTTGACACTAGGGATAAACAGAGTTTGCAAAATAAAAAGGGGGTCTCTAAGGAATACTAGAAATTAAACGAATGGAAGGAAATGGAGAGAAATGAGAAATAACAGCAGTGACAAGAGAGACTATGGTTTTCCACATGTCATCTGGGAAGACCTTCAGTTATTGGTGTTCGAAATCTGTCAAAGAAAATATAAAATAGCTGAAGAATATCACAAACCACAAAATGTTTGCTCATATGAAAAGTTAATCTCCTTGGAGCAATAAGAGTGTACGGGGTTATGAAGCTAGAATTGCGCTTACCTCCACCAAATTATAACTGGGTGGAGGAAAAACAAAACAACAAAAATCGGTTGGTATAAAAGATGGGACATTGGCCAACATCAAAGACTAGCCTCCCCGTGAGTCTCTCTTGCAACCTGTAAGGCATTGGGGAAAGAAATACTGTCCCTATAAAATGCACATTTATAAATCCTTCCAGAAACCAGAGACAGGCCTACATTCAGTTTTACATCCATTCGAATGCTCTTCTGCCATCAAATGAGGTGAGAAGAATTAGAAAAATACTTCTTTAAATGGTCACAAAAACAGACCTTTATTGTGTCATTTATTATTTATTAATAGAGTAGAATACTTTTTCTAAGTAGCAGATACATTCTTATAAGGGAAGGATTAAATGGTAAAATACTATGATTTTATTTCTGTGGTCTTAGAAGTTGATACACTTTTTTCTTCTTTACAGAGTAACATAATATGTATAAAACAATGTAGGCCCAGAGGTGAAAATCCACATTTATTTGTTGACCCTGAGAATAATTGAGTTTGGGAAGCAGTCCTAAAGAAATTCATATATGTGTGCATATATATGAAGTCATAGTTCTCACATATAATTATATACATAATTACTTATAATACATAGTTTACATATACATTATTTGTAAAATACATATTATATATGTATACATGCATTATATTTATATATTATGTGTATATGTGTGTGTTTATATATGTATATATATATTTTCAGCCTAGACTGCTCCTCTGAGATTCAACTTCCAATACCTAACTGCCTATTTAATGTCTCCACATAGATACCTAATAGGTACCTTATATGGCAATGCTGTCTTTTTTCCTCCCAAGCCTACTCTTCTCAGTTTTCCTCACTCAGCAAGCAGCACCACCATTAATCCAGTTGTTCTTGGACTAATATAGCATGTCACCTTTTACTCCTCTCATTCTACCTCAGCCTATATTCAATCCTACTTCCCCTCCTGTTATATTTTACAGATGTTATTTCCACCAAAACCTCCTGCACTTCTAACTCCTTCCCAATGTCTGCTAACTGGAAGACCTGGACTGACACTCTTCCCATGATGTATAAGGCTATCAAGGATCTGGGCTCAATCTTTTTGGGAGTTGTGTCCAATCTTTGTAAGCAGGAGATATATTAAATTATACCTCATTTTCTAGATTTTGGGCAAGCCCTTCACTTCCCATAATTTGTATATTCTGTGTTATAAGCCTGACTTGTGTGAATGACGATTTTAAGAACTCAATATATACTACTTTAATTTGTCAATTTACAATAAAAATATACCCTTAAAAAAGAATAATGAGACCACTTTCCTCATTTCGATTACATAATGGAGATAAAAGACAAGCTACAGGAAGTGAAATTGGTAATTCTCCTTGGTCCCTGTTTGGGAAAACGTGAATCTCATCCTCTCAGTTTCTAGTTTGACAGAGTATAGGGTAGGGAAAGAAAACTCAAAACAAACAAACATGAGCTGTTGGCAAGGTTGGCCTGACAGGATATGAAATCAAACACCAAAAAAGCTCTTTAGGACCCTATAAAATGCTAAACTTACTATAAATTTCTTATTGCATCATGAAAGCATAAGCAAGCCTAATAAATCAAATAATTTTGGAGAGCCTTGGGTCTAATTTTTAGAACCAACAATAAAAATGGGTTTAGAACATAGATGTCCAAGATTTGGCACACACAAGAAAGGCTGTAGATAAACAGTGATGTCTAATATTGTTCAGGATGCTTAGCTCTTGTAGGTTTATAGCATTTGAAATAAAGCCTCAGATTTCCTGGTACCTATTACGTGATATGAGTCAGGAGCCCTGGATTGGTCTTCAAACAATTCATTTGATTTAACTGAACTCAGCACATACTTTAGCTACCAGAATTATTCAATGTCTATATTAACTGAAGAACTCTGAATACATTGATGATCACTAGTCATTTCATGAATATAATTTATATTTTAACCTAAATGCACTGACCCTATTGCCTATATCTTTTTTTTTTTTTTTAATTAAACTTTAAGTTCTAAGGTACATGTGCACAACGTGCAGGTTTGTTACATATGTATACATGTGCCATGTTGGTATGCTGCACCCATTAACTCGTCATTTACATTAGATATATCTCCTAATGTTATCCCTCCCCCCTCCCCCCTCCCCACAATAGGACCAGGTGTGTGATGCTCCCCTTCCTGTGTCCTAGTGATCTCATTGTTCAATTCCCACCTATGAGTGAGAATATGCGGTATTTGATCTTCTGTTCTTGCAATAGTTTGCTGAGAATGATGGTTTCCAGCTGCATCCATGTCCTTACAAAGGACACAAACTCATCCTTTTTTATGGCTGCATAGTATTCCATGGTGTGTATGTGCCACATTTTCTTAATCCAGTCTGTCACTGATGGACATTTGGGTTGATTCCAAGTCTTTGCTATTGTGAATAGTGCCACAATAAACATATGTGTGTATGTGTCTTTATAGCAGTATGACTTATAATCCTTTGGGTATATCCTCAGTAATGGGATGGCTGGATCGAATGGTATTTCTAGTCTTGGATTTGAAACATGGAAAGCCCATGTTGAGATGTGTTGAACATGTAAAACACATACAGTAACTATCAAGCTTTGGAATACAAAATTATGCAGAACTCATCAACAATTTTTACATTGCTTACATGTTAAAATAATCATATTTTTAATATATTTGACTAAGCAAAAGATTATTCCAATTAATTTAACCACTTCCTTTTATTCTTTTAAATATGCCTACTATAAAACAAAATTACATATTTGACTTGCATTATGTTTCTATTGGATAAGTTTAATCTATATGTCTTTTAAAAATACCATTTCATTAGATAGTCAAATAGTCCATCAGAGAACAGGCCCTATCAATGAGTTGACATATAGAGTCTAAAAATATGAAAAGAAAGGAATGCATGGATAGTAATTCCATAATTGATCATTGTGATGCTCTTTCACCTTGTGGAAAAATTTTGGGAAGAAAAACAGATTACTTATAACATTATTAACCTTTCCTGATCTTTGAATATATATCAAAATTTAAATGTTCACAGGAAAATTTAACTCTAAATCATAATGCATACAATGCTGGCTCTGGGGTATTAATGTTCATTTAATACTGACATTTTTTTCCCATTTTATTGTGGATATTTGCAAAGTATAGAACAGTTGAGAGAAACTTATACTGAACATCCATATACCCAACACTTAAATTCTACCATTAAATTTTTTTTCCAGCCATAAGGTGTTTATTGAATGTCTACTATTTCTAAGGTTTCAGGGCTTACAATCACAAAGCAGAGGGAGCTTCTTAATGTCATGGAGGATGAAGTCTAGAAGAAGAAATATACACAAAACACACAGATGCACAATTACCTGTAATACAGTTTAGGAGACAAAAGCAGAGTGTGATGGAAAAAAATGTTACAGGTGGTACTTACATTTGAGATTGGAAACTTTTTCTCTGAGGCTGAGCATGGGTTGGTTGAGGAGAAAAAATGTTAGAACTGGAGGAAGGTTCAAGACAGAAGAAACAACATGCACAACAGCCTGGTGGCAGCAGGAGTTGACAAATTTTAGAAACTGAAAATAGCCAGTAAGCTCTTGAAGCAGGACACTTGTTCTCTGAAGTCTCTGATTTCCCGCTACACCCTGAGCATAGTGGACAAGGCAAAGATGATAGAAGCTGAGGCCACTGAGGTAGGAAGGGGTCACTCACTGAAGACCTTGGAGCCTAAAGAAAGAAGACTGTATTCTATTCTGAAAAACGTGAAGTCACGGGAGGTGCTTTACCTTTTTATTTGCTTTTATAAAGTGAGTAGTTTCTTTCATCATATTTCTTTTTATGACTTACTTTCTGTTTCTAACACTTTCATAATGTTTTAAAGGCTGGATCTCCTGGCAACAAATTCTTAGTTTTCCATCATCTGATAATGGCCTGATTTCCCTCGTTATAGTTGAGTGAGAGTAAAGGTCCTCTTTGGGGTGCACTTTGGGGTATACTTAAGTTCTTGAATCTGTAGATTTACATATTTTGCAAAATTTGGGGACTTTATAACTATTATTTCTCCAAATACTTTTTCAGATCCACCCTCTTCCTCTCCTCCTGAGAGAAATTGATGACATGAAAGTTAGGTCTTTTGTTACAGTTTTACAGTTTTTGAGGATCTGTTCTTTCTTTTTTTCCCCCCAGTCTGTTTTCCTTGTTATTCAAGTAGATTATTTCTATCGTTCTCTCTTCAAGTTAGCAGAGTCTATCCTTTGTCCTCACCACTCTAATATTAAGCAACCCATTCTTAAAATTTCTTTTTCTTTCAGTTATTACATGCTTTGATTCAATGGAACCAAGGAACCAATGTTAATTTTGTATTTTTTTTTTTGAGACGGAGTCTCGCTGTGTCGCCCAGGCTGGAGTGCAGTGGCACGATCTCAGCTCACTGCAAGCTCCGCCTCCCGGGTTTATGCCATTCTCCTGCCTCAGCCTCCTGAGTAGCCGGGACTACAGGTGCCCGCCACCGCGCCCGGCGGCGTTTTTTTTGTGTTTTCTAATTTTTTTTTTTTTTTTTGAGACGGAGTCTCACACTATCACCCAGACTGGAGTGCAGTGGCGCGATCTCGGCTCACTGTAAGTTCTGCCTCCCGGGTTCATGTCATTCTCCTGCCTGGGTCTCACGTGTAGCTGGGACTACAGGCGCCCGCCACAAAGCCCGGTTAATTTTTTGGTATTTTTAGTAGAGACGGGGTTTCACCGTGTTAGCCAGGATGGTCTCGATTTACTGACCTCGTGATCCTCCCTCCTCAGCCTCCCAAAGTGCTAGGATTACAGTCGTGAGCCACCACGTGCGGCCTCATTTTGTATTTCTTATGTGTCTACTAATCATTTCTATTTTACAATTTGTTTCAAGTATGCTCATTTTTGTGATTGCTGCTTTAATATACTTGCCATATAATTGCAATATCTGTGTAATTTGGGTGTTAGCATCTGTTGATTGCCTTTTCTAATTCCAGTTGAGATTTTCACGGTTCTTGGTGTAACAAGTGATTTTGTATTAAATCTTAGACATTTTGAGTCTTATGTTATAAAACTCTGAATCATATTTAAATCATCTGTTTTACCAGGCCTTTTCTAACACGGTGCCCACAGAGGAGAGAAAGTACTATCTCATTACTTCCAGATGGGGCGAAAGTCCAGGTCTTCCACTCGCCCTCCATTGATACCCCAGGAGTGAGAAGGTGCCTCCCTACTACTGGGCAGGGTGTGGTGAAACCTCTCCCTGGGCTTTCCCTAGTAGTAGGCTGGCTGGAAACTCAGGGGTGCCTTATGACTGCTCCACATGCCCTCTTTCTCTCACAGGTGATAGACATGTTATCTTTGGGCTGTGAAAAGTCCTGGCTCTCCAGTTGGCCTCCTCTGACACCTTCTAGCAGGTTTTACCGAAAGGGACCCTCATTAAATCAGGGTGGATGTAGTTTAAGATTCTTACACGGTCTCCACTAACCAAAGACGGGCGAGGGCAAAACAAAACCTCTCATTATCAGCAAATGTAGTGAGAATTCCAGTTCTTCATTCAGTCTTCTGGCCTTTTGTGACATACCTCTGGTGGCAATCCAAGGGTGCTTCATGACAGCTGGCTAAGGGTGGAAGACTAGGCCCCCAGTTAGGTGTTTCTCAGAAGAGCTATTGTGAGTCCACAGCTTAATATCCGGCCACAGTGGGGCAGTTATTACTTAGATGTTTTCCTTCCTGCTAGGCTGTCTTTCCCCTGGCTTTTCAACTAGAGATATCAGGCTCCTGTTGGGCTTTCCTGTCTTTAATTATTGGTGTTTTGTGACTCCCAACTACTCTATCACCCAATCAGTCATATATGAAGCAAAAAAGAAACCCAGACAACACACTGCCATGTCATTCTTTGTTCCCGAGGGCCTTCAACAGTCTACCTTCTTCTCTCCACATTTTTGTTATCTTATGTTGATTTTATATAATTACATTTGTCCACGGTTTTCAGCTACACTTGATGGGAGAAATAGAGAAAAGTTCATGTATTCCATCTTGTCGGGAATACTGAATTTTAATGCTATTTGAAAATCAGAGACTACATGTGTAATGTACACATGCGTGCACACACATGATAGCCACACATGCACAATGATATAAAATGCTATATACTCATCTCCCTTCACATAACTTGTATCTTAGCAACTAGAAATGGTTTTTCATTATCTGAATTGTGTCCCATCTCAGGTATAAAAATATAAGGCCTGTAAGTATTGATAAGATCATTTGGCTTTCACAAACAATTAAAAACTTTCTCTTGTGTAAAAAAAATCATCTGATAGTAGCAATTCTAAAATATTTTGGTCTGTGCTTTCAACGTTTAATGAATCAGGTCTCATAATGATATTCAGAAAATTATTTGGGGGGCAAATCTCAAGGTAATGATTTTTAATAAATATATTACTGTATTGTAATTTCAATAATATGCTGATAAAATTATAACACTATTTTTTTCATAATCATAAGTGACTTTAATACCTGCTTTTAAATTTTTTAAGCTTACTTTACATTATATAATTTAGGAACTTAATATTCTCCCCTGTATTTTATTAAATCATTTGTTTTCTTGTAAGCTATCATGAAGACGTATATAAAAACAGAGGTTATCTTAGGTTTGGTTCTTATGAGAGGTAGTTCAAGGAAATACTGGAAAAGGAATAAAAGTGAGACTTGGATAGGAAAAAAATCAACCAAAGACACATTAATGTGAGAGTTAGTATTGGGGCCACTGGTGGATAAATCAGTGGATCTCTTGGAGACCGTATAAACCCTGCTCAGACTTTTCAACCACAGGGCAGAGAAAATGAATTTCTTAATCCATTGATCCCCAGCCATTTTTGCTTGCAAGCTGAACTTGGGGTGTTAACTCCCTAGAATCCTTAGAAAAGAATTTTCAGATGTTGCATTAAGGAATCCTCAGCATTTACGGGAATGAGAAATGCCAGCACTGTACGGGCTGGCTTCTGACTGTGCCTGCCACACTGGAGTGAGTATAAGTAAAAAAATTAAATAATCAAGCACATAAACAGCTACCATAAACATGCATCTAAGTGTTGAAGCAGTCAGAAGTGCTTCATTAGAAGTCTTGAACCTTCGCTTTAAACAAACTTTATCTTTAGAACAAAGACAGTTCAATTTTTGTTCCAGGCAGATTACTGTCTAAGTTTTTAAATTTTAACAAAATGAGGTCCATCCCACCACCATACATCAGTCCTGTCCCTAAAATCTTTGTGTCTACGCACACACACACACACACACACAAATTCAGCATTGAAAGAAAACACTAAGATACTCCAGTTATTTCCTTAGTTAATGCTCCACAAAATAGTTGGTTTTAGTTTCTGCTTAAACAAATACTTTGAAACACTTTATCATTTATTTCATGGATAGGGATTATAATCATATTTAAATATCTCCTGTTACCCAATTGAACCCCAAAATATTTACCTATTTTATGCACAAAGAGATTAATATGGCAGGGCTAAGCCACTCAGAAAAATACCTTAAATAATCTAATTTTTACTCACTTGATATTTTTATCTACATTTTGGGTAAAACACCAACGACATTCTATCTAGGGCCCTTTAACCATCTAAACACAAGCTCTGCAACCACATATTCCCCACTTGGTGGCAACTTTGGTCAACAATTGCCCTGGACCTTCCCCACTTATATTTAACAGGTTGTCACTCAGGCTCTCTCAGGAAAACTCAGGACTGTTCTCCAGAAGTTCTTGCCTCACAGTCTGTAAATTTACTCTCCATTAAAGGAGTGTTCCTGTCACTTGGTCCTTGGCTTTCCCAGAATGACTTTTGTTGTTTTTATCACTTCAGCTTTTCCCTAGTTCTTTTACCCCAGACTGTTATTTTTAAGTTTCCACATTGTGGATTTGTTCTCTCAAAATCATGTTTGTTTTTCACTTCTTGAGGGTAAGGAAAGTAGGAGACAAAGAGTGCCTTCCATATATCCCAAAGAATTTAGGCAAATGTAAGGTAGAGTTCGTTCCTCAAGGATTTAAATGTACCATTTCACTGTCTCCAGAAAAGATAGTCAAACCATTTCCCGTGTTCCTATTTTATGTTTACAAGATAATATGTACTTCCTTTTGTTCAAACAAAGTTCGTTCAGGGTAGAGAAAGTTAAGAACATGAAATGGCACTTTCAACAGAAAGTGTTGTGTTTTTCAACAGATTTTGTCTCTTCATAACTGTGACTACAATTGAAGAAATATTTTAGGTCTATTTATCAATATACACATAGCACAAACATGCACACTCACACACATTCATTGCTGCACACCTTTAAAAAATGGCCCTTTACAACCAGAAAATTGGCCTGTGCACTCTATCTGCTCAAATAAAGTAGAGTTTAATACAATCTGGCAATGCTGTTTAGGTTACAGCTTACATATTTTGCCCTTTATTCTCTTTTGCTCTTTTACCCAGAGGAGTCTATCAAGAGACCATGTACAGAAATATCAAGTAAAATATATCATAAAAAAGGAACTCTGAGAACCTAGTGACCTGAAAAAATGTTACTTATGAAACTAATGACCTAAGAACGCCTTTAAATCGAAGAGCATCTAGTACAGCAAAGAGACCTTCAAAATGGGCATGTAAGCACTGATCCAGACAGAAGATTAAATAGCACGATATATTAAAAAGCATAAGGTAAAATAAAAGTTGGAATTTTTCACTTGAAACAAGTATTTCACCCAGTAGCTGGGAAAGCATCCCTGCCTGCCTTGACATAATTTTATAGTCCTTTCTTGTTTTGGTGTTAGACTAGTTTACTCATTTTCTATATATAAAGAAACTATGATAAGATATTAATATAACAAATCAAATATTGATTCATGGGTATAAAATTTGCCATCACAGCATGGGTTTTCCTAAGCTTATTTCAATAAGCATAGGGTTTTCATCAGCTTATTATTGCAATTAATCTGAAAAAATAAATGCAAATTGTCTTTGGAGGCTTGAATGCATGTTATTCTCTATAATTTCTTTTAAATAGTAATGATGTCTAACAATAAATTTCTAACATAATTGTATACCTATTAGTTCTTCCTGTCTGATTATGAGGCTATACTAAACTTTATATTGGCCATAGTGAATAAAACCATTGACTTTCCATTTTCTAATCAATAAAATATTGACAAGCTTTCGAGCCAAGTGACAAAATCAAAAGCAGACATCCACAACACTTAGCTAAATTTTAGATCAATACATGAAGTTTCCATTAATGTTCACAATGACAATTTTATTTTATTTAACAGGAGAAAACATAGCTATTTCGTCCTTTTTTAAAATTTAGAATAGAGGAGCACAGGTCAAATATGCATAATGAATTTGAATCTGCAATTTCTTTAGATCAAAAAGAAACTCTTGAAGCTCAGAAATTCATTTTTAAACAGATATATTATCCCTAGTGTACAGTTCAATAGACTTCATTAGAAATTATGAATGAAGTGTTAACAATGCTGAAAGGGACTACAGGCCTGCCTATACACAACTCTCAATAACCCGATTCATAACATTGCACAAAATGTGTTTTCTGTTTACATAATTAGCTGTTTTTTTCTACTTCCTGCCATAATTAAATAAATATAAAACGTTATTTATAATGCAATTTATAGTTCTAAAAAAACCTCTTAAAATCTACATCAAGATCAAAATTAAACCTAATTATAGATCGATTTGTTGCAGATTCACTTTCTAAATCAGTGTTACTAGAGGAAGTAAAAAATATACTTTTTTACTCCATTTCTCATATTGAGTGTCATTTATTAGATCTAAGGAATTTATTTTATTACATTTAAAAATAGAAATGTTCTTCCAACACATTTTCTACATTTTATTCATTTTCACAATTTGAAATTATTTGATAGGAAACCAGTTCATATTTACTGCAAAAGAAATTGGTTAAAATCCAAAAAAAAGGGCTCATCCATAATTCCATGTCACTAAGTAAAACACTTTTGACATTTTTGCCTGATATACATGGTATAAGTACTACAAGTTCTGATTTGAGGACTTGCTTCCTAAACTTGCTTCCTCTACTCATGTAGTAGTACTGTACGATTTGACTTAGAGGAGTTATATAGAATGACATTTACTTAAGCAATTTAATATTTAAGGAAACAGACTTTTTTCTTATTTTGCATTGTTAGAAATCATATTGTGGCCAGACTCGGTGGCTCACGCCTGTAATCCCAGCACTTAGGGAGGCTGAGACGGGCGGATCACGAGGTCAGGAGATCGAGACCATCCTGGCTAACACGGTGAAACCCCGTCTCTACTAAAAATACAAAAAAAAAAAAAAATTAGCCGGGCGCAGTGGCGGGCGCCTGTAGTCCCAGCTACACGGGAGGCTGAGGCAGGAGAATGGTGTGAACCCAGCAGGCGGAGCTTGCAGTGAGCCAAGATGGGGCCACTGCACTCCAGCCTGGGGGACAGAGCGAGACTCCGTCTCAAAAAAAAAAAAAAAAAGAAATCATATTGTGATGAATATCCTTATACGTTGTCTTTTTTTCCTTTTTTTTTTTTTTTTTTTATTTTTTACAATTTGCCGTAGTTCATTTGGGCTGCCATAAGGAAATACTATAGACTAGGTAGCTTCTAACCAACAGGAAGTTATTTCTCGCAATTCTAATGGCTGGGAAGTCCAAGATCAAAGTGCCAGCAGATTCCATTTCTAGTGAGGAACTTTTCTGCATAGATGATGCCTTCTGTGTCCTCGCATGGCAGAAGGGTAAATGAGCGCTCTGAGTCCTCTTTTAAAAGGGCACAAATCCTATTTATGAAAGCTCTGCCCTAATGATCTAATCACCTCTCAAAAGGCCCCACTTCTTAATATCATAACTTTGAGAGTTAGGATTTTAACATATGCATATGGGGGGGGACACATATATTAAAACCCAGCAGAATTATAAATTTCTACAAGAGGATTTTCTGTGTAAAGAGTATACATCATTTTTACATATTTTCATTTCTTTTTCTTCTTGCTTTCCAGGAGTTTGTGCCACTTCATACTACTATCAACAGTGTCACATAATGTCTCCTTACCAGGCTCTTACACTGGCAGACAGATGGATACATGAATACATAAATCTTAACAATTTAATAGGCAAAGCATGGTATTTTTATATTACTTAATTTCATATTTGTTACTACAAGTGTGTAGATATTTTTATATGTTTATTATTAAATGCTGATATTTTCCTTGTGCAGAATGTTTATTTAAAAAATTTGCCAAATTATGTTTTCAGGAGGTTCTCATTGTTTTTGACAATATATGTCATTTTGTATTTTGTCAATGCTAAAAATATAAATAATGTATCCATCACATGTAATAGACAATTTTTCTTAGTTTGTCCCCAAACTTTTATTTTCTTATTTTTTAAGAATCTATTTCTTATAATGTTGCTTTATGTCTTATATTTCTCTTTGTAGTCCTTTTAATGTACTTCAGGTACATATTCCTTTTATATTTTTAAAGTATTATATTTTGACTATATGGCAAGAGACCAAAAAATGGTCAAAGAAAAAATAACCATTTTTTTCACTTGGTTTTTACTCAGTACAAAGGTTAATGTAAGTTTTCATAAAGTCTGCTTTAAACCTTGACCAGAGATGATAATTGGCAATGAACTGTAGTTTCTTTTCAGAGTTAGAGAGGAATGTTGAAAGACCATGAAAAATCTCAGAGACAAGTCATTTCTGGGACAATAAATAGCAGCTGAAGACAGCATTTAACAATGAATTAAAGGAAATTCAATTATTTCCTGTATTTCAGCACTGCAGAAGTCTCCAAAGCAGTTAGTGTTAAGAAGTACCATTGATTAAAAACAAAAACTAAACAAAAAAACATGATTTTTTGCATTGGATGTTAAAAGATATGAAACAAGGAATTAACCATTCAGTTGAACAATGTGACTCCTAAATTATCTAAATAAAAACAGAAGGATCAGTTAATTCAGAAAAAATAATTGTATAAATTCTAGAACTGGGTATATATATTTTCCTTAACAAATTCTGCCAAAGAATTCTCCCAATCACTTATTCATTAGGGATTGAGAATTGATACTAGAAACAGATAACTTGTGCTTAACATTGTGCTTAAACTTTCACCATAGAAAACTTCCTTGATGCAAGCGAGTTACTGTGTCACCTCAAATTAAAAGCCAATTTAGGAAGCGATATATAACTAGCAGTTTGGAAATATTCTAAATATTACTTGCTAACAAAATTCACTCTCTGCAGAAAGGACAGACCTAACAAAGAATACATCTTGCAGATTGCTACATAAAGAGTAAGTACATTGACAAATATTATGTACTTAAAATATACGCAGCTCTGTACTTAGCATGTTATGTAGAATTTCTTAATATTCCTTTTAACAGCTGTACAAGTTAACTTGACTTTTATATGCATTATACAGATGAAAAAAGTGAGGTGAGAAAGGCCAAATAAAATGAATGAATTAATTTTTAAAATTTATTTTGACGTAAGAGCCAATCCTATCAGCCTTCCTGATTTCTTCAAAACACTTGCAAATAAGTTGCTATAATACAAAAACATCTTATTGTTTCTCTCTTCTTAAGGATTTCTCTGAGACATTTCTAATATTTAAATCCTCTTTTTTCCCATAGGTTGTCTTTCACGGTACTTTGTACACACTACTTTGGGTTCATATGCCTCAAGTGAAAAATTGGGTTAATAACATTAATACCTCCATCACAACTCCATTGCACATGATCAGTTCTAATAATGAGTTTTAAAGTAATTTTGTTTTATTTTAAATTACTATTAAAATATCAGTCACTTTGACATCAGACTTTTGACTCTCTGTGATAGTTATATATCAACTTGGCTGGAGTATAGTATCGAGTTATTCAATAAAACACCAATCTAGGTTTCACTGTGAAGGGATTTTGTAGATGTGATTAACATCTACAATTAGTTGACACTAAGTAAAGGAGATTTTCCTTGCTAATGTGGGCGGGCCTCATCCAATCAATTGAAAGGTCTTAAAGACAATACGGAGCTTTTCTAGAGGAAGAAGTAATTTTATCTCAGGACTCCAGCATTAGCTACTGCTGGACAGTCCCAGAATCCCAACCTGCCCAACAGATTTTAGACTTACCACCTCATATGAACACATAGCAGATTCCCAGAAATCAGTCTATCTACCAAAGTATCTATCAATCTATTATCTATCTCTTGCTGCTTCTGTTTCTGTGGAAGACACTGACAGATGTGAATATTCACATAAAACCTGTCAATATGCATGTTCCTTCCTACTACTTGTACTAATTAAGCAAAGAGCATAATGAATGCATATTTTTCAAAATAATTCCTGTATGTGTTCTCTGATTATTGGTCATAAATAAAAATATGTTTATAATGCAAAATTCATAAAATATATATAAAATATAATGTATATGCCTATATATGTGTGTGTTTTTCTGTGCATACATATATGTATATATGAGAGAGTGTGTGTGTGTGTGTGTGTGTGTGTGTGTGCATTTTTTTGTAACTGATACTGTGGCCTTTTACATCTACCAAAATCCAGGACTAGTTTAGAAAAGAAATTACAGCATCATTCTAAAATTTACTTGTTTGATATAAATATATTTTTGTAACTTTTTTTGCCTGACATTTGTGCTGTAAGTCAAAAGTACTTTTGTGAAAGCAATTTTTTTAAACCATCTTCTCTGAAATTGTGTAGGAGGAAGTGAATCGCTACCACTCAATCCCTGACATTAATTCAACAGACACATATTTTGATTTCTGAAGAATTATGGAAACATTCTTTCCGAAGAGAACAATGAAAGATAGCATTTTGTGTTTAGCACATTTCCCTTTTCCAAGTGGCAATGGAGCGTTGTAACAGCAAAGTAAATTGCTTATTTCTATGTGCTTTTTAAAACTATGACACTGACTGAGCTGAACCACCAAGACCACATCTGTACACAGCTAAATAAAAGGTTTTACATGATGGCAAAACCGGGCAGAATTATTTTGTTCTTGGATGTACCGATGATTGCAATGCTTACACTACTGCTTTATACACAGTAGGGTAACACTCAGAGTACTATCGTGAAATTCAGTTTTTAAGTTAAATATTTTGAAGAAAGGACTCATTACACAGGTATGGCCAAGATTAACAGACACAGAAACCTCTGGATGTGCACTGTTGCACTAGTGACAGATCGCCTGAGCCAGGAGTGAGGAAAATATTACTGAAGCCTCGTAGAAAAATATTACTAAAGTCTGAAGCTTTAGAAGAAAAGCCGCCTAGCAAGAACTGCAACTATATAGAATATAGTCATTGCCCCAGATTGCAGGAAGGAAAGGACAGGGGTTTGTTAGGAGTGGTAAATACCTTGATCTTTCTCTCTTCCAGCCAGCCCTCTAATTTTCTGTGATACTACCAGACAACCCAATCAGAGGCTAAAATTCAAGTGATATTGTGATACCGTGTGTAGGGCCAAAATTCCTTGAAAATAGAACAGGGAAGGGCATGGAACAATGGAGTTTCAAGGAGAGTGGCAAATTAACATAGTAGACATACAATGTATATGTTTGAGTTGAGGGCAGAAATCAGTCTAGGCTGTTCAATGGTATGAAGTCAGGAACAAAGATCATACTTCTGAGCCATATGGAAGTAAGAAGCTAGAGGGAGATGTTAAGTAAGCTACTATTTTTTCCATTTATGTAAGTTGAAACAGAAAGGAACATAGAGTTATAAAAACAAGAGTGTTTCATGAAGTTTTTTTTTATAAAGTGATGATAAAAATAAGAGAGAAAATAAGCTAAGGAAGAATGTTTTTGGAAAGAGAAATTTAAAAATCTACAGATGTCGAGAACAAAATGCATTTAAAGAACCTTCACTATTTTGACCATATAATTCAGGATTCATACCAAGAGTCAGGATTAATTTCTCAGGATATATGAGGAAGTGGAAGGGGACAAAAGTAAAACTCTGACTCAAAATACTAGTGCACAGCCTCTGTTTTATTTTTATTATTGCCCTCTGAATTTTAGAAACTTCTGTTTCCATGGACTTTACATAACAAATAAAAATCAGGCATAAATGTCTCTTTTTATATGAAGAAATATTACATTGAAGAATAATAATATAATTTCTTTAAAAAATTTCAGAAATTTTGGGACTGATTTTGGAAAAACATCAGGAAGAATTCTAGTAAGCTCTCCAGGCAGAGGTGAGTATTTGACAGATTTGTAAACTGTTACACTCCAGACTTGTATATTCAACTGCATGACATTTATACCTTGATATCTAATAAGTACAAAAACCTAACACTGTTGGCTGGGCACGGTGCCTCACGTCTGTAATCCCAGCACTTTCAGAGGTCGAGCCGGGTGGATCGCCTGAGGTCAGGAGTTCGAGACCAGCCTGGCCAACATGGTGAAACCCCATCTCTACTAAAAATACAAAAATTAACTGGGTATAGTGGTGGGCGCCTGTTATCCCAGCTACTTGGGAGGCTGAGGCAGGAGATTCACTTGAACCCAGGATGCAGAGGTTGTAGTGAGCCAAGATCGCACCACTGCATTCCAGCTTGGGTGACAGAGCAAGACTTCATCTCAAAAAAATAAAATAAAAGATGTAACACTGTCAGGCTTGAATATATTTTTTCCCCCTCAAACTTATGTTGAGTCTTGGTTCCCAGTGCAGTGGTATTGGAAGGTGATGCCTTTAAGAGGTGATTAGGTCCTTAAGGGGGTTAGTGCCTTTCTCTCAGAAGTAGGTTCTCAGTCTTGCAGGACTGGATGAGTTCTCTAGAGAGAAGGTTATTATAAAGTGAGGCTGCCTCACATGTTTGGTCTCTTTGCACATTCCCACTTACTCTTTTGCTTCTCCAGCATGTTGGAATAAGGCATGAGGCCCTCACCAGAAGGTGACCAGATGTGCCCACTCAATCATGGACCTTCCAGCCTCCAGAATCATGAGCTAAGTTAAATTCTTTCTTTATAAATCATCCAGTTTCAGGTATTTAGTTACAGCAACAGAAAATGGACACATCAAAAACAGACACTTGACTTCCATCTCACTCCATGATTCTAAATCTCTCTCTCTCCCAGTATTTCTCATCTCTGTAAATGACAATGATTGGTCCAGTTGAGCAAGTCAAACCCTATTAGCTATCATTGGTTTCTGTTATATTTCCTGCTTTTCCAAATCAAATACCTCATGAGGATGTATAGTCTCTAAATTATATATGTATATAGAATCTTTCATGTTCTATTCTCACCATTAATAGTTTTTCTAAGCCATTAACATCTGTTCCCTAAAATAATGGAATAAACTTTATCTGCTTCTCACGATTGTTTCTTTGTTATCCATCCTCCACAAAGCAGCCACGGTGCCCTTTCAAAATCAGAATGCAGATTATACCAATCCCCTGCTATATACTCCATGATATTTTCTTACTACTTTTAGCCTAAAGGCCTCTTCACTGCTCTCCTCTGATATTTTTTGTCCCTTTGCTCCTCACTTACAATTCCTTAGTCACACTGTCTGTTAGGTTCCTGGAATCAGACAGGTACTTTCCCAAGTCTTCATATTAGGAAATGTCTTTGTATGTAGGGATCTTGCTCCAGATCTCTGCCTCTCTTGTTGTTGTTATTATTGTCTCCATATAAATATCATCCCCTGTTAAAAAGAAATTAAAAGTTACAAAATAGCCCAAGGTAAACATAACACTATGAAACAGTAGTAAGCCGAATCTGTTCAGTAATGTGGGGGGATATCTTTCTAACAGTTAAGTATTGCTCTCATAAATACAAGCAGTCAGTAACAGCAACTAGAGAGAGTGATGCTAGAGGTACATAAATCCTTCGTACAGTAAAATAGGAATAGTTTAATAGATACTTTTCAGATTACGTAGTATATCAGAGGTCTTCATAATTTAACTACGTTATCCCTAATGTTATTTTGTGAGCTTTCTTAATTACAGTTAATGAATGTAGTAAATGAGTTTTATTAATTTATATGAAAGAACTGTTTTGTGGTCATTTTAATGTTATTTTTCAGCTTTAAATTCTCTGACATTTAAAATGAAATAGCTAGCAGTTTTTGATCATCATTATGCATAATTTTAGCACATTTAAAATTCCAGTTAATTTTGCTAGCAGGATTTTATTGTTACTTGCACAAGTAGAAAACTGAGAGAAAAAAAATAACATATGCTTACAGATCTAAAAGGCTTAAGAAAGCTCTAAAATAATTTCTTAAATACCCTTTACCATTGACTATATTTTGAATGCCTTCTATAGCAACAAAAACAGTAAGTCTTGAAAACTACCCTTAATCAACTAAAGAAAAGGATAATCCACTTCTTTTTTTCTTTCCAACTTTTATTTTAGGTTCAGAAAGTACTTGTGCAGGTTTATTAACTAGGTAAATTGCATGTCCCTGGGTTTTAGTGTACAGATAATTTTGTCACCAACATAATCAATATAAAGCCCAATAGGTAGTTTTTCAGTTCTCACTCTCCTCCCACCCTCCACCCTTAAATAGGACCCAGTGTCCACTCTCCCCTTTGTGTTCACATGGACTCAGTTTTTAGCTCCTACTTATAAGTGAGAAAGTTCAGTATTTGGTTTTCTGTTTGTGTGCTAGTTTACTTAGAATAATGACTTATAGCTCCATCCATGATGTTGCAAAGGCCATGATGTCATTTTTTTATAGCTGCATAGTATTACATTGTACATATGTACCACATTTTCTTCACCCAGTCCACTGATGGTGGGCCTTTAGGTTGATTCCATGACTTTGCTGTTGTAAATAGTGCAATGAACATATCAGTGCATGTGTCTTTATGGTGGAAAAATTTATATCCCTTTGGGTATATACCCAATAATGGGATTACTGGGTCGAATGGTAGCTCTATTTTAAATTCTTTGAAAAATTTCCAGACTGCTTTCTACAACGGCTGAACTAATTTAGATTTCCAACAGTAGTATATAAGCATTAAGCACTCTGTTTTCTCTGCAGCCTTGCTACCATCTGTTATTTTTTGACTTTTTAACAGTAGCCATACTGACTGGTGTGAGATGGTATCTCATTGTGGTTTTGATTTGCATTTCCCTAATGATTACTGATATTAAGGATTTTATATGCTTGTCAGCCATGTTTATATCTTCTATTGAGAATTTTCTATTCATGCCCTTTACCCATTTTTAATGGGGCTGCTTGCTCTTGCTTGTTGATTCTTGCTTAGTTTTGTATGCAGTAAAAGGTAGGGGTACTGCTTCCTCCTGTAAATGGCTAGCCAGTTATCCCAGTACTATTTATTGAATAGGGAGTTCTTTCCCCATTACGTGTTTTTATTGGCTTTGTTAAAGATCGGATGGTTGTAGGTGTGTGGTTTTATTTGTTGGTTCTCTAACTTGTTCCATTTGTCAATGCATCTTTTGTGTGTGTATGTACCAACAACATTTTTCACATAATTAGAAAAAAAAAATTAAATATATCTGGAACCAATAGGAGTTCAAATGTCAAAGCAATCCTAAGCAAAAATGAACAAAACGGGAGGCATCACACTCCCCACTTTATACTACAAGCCTACAGTAACTAAAACAGCATAGTAGTGGGATGACCTACTTCATTACTGAAAACTTGGTTGTTTCTGGTTGTCAATCCTTTGGTCAAAATCCTATCAGTTGCATAATTTCAAGGCAGTCTAGTCCTTCAGTATTTCATCAAATATGTGAATACAGTTGCTATGTTCACCTTTATTGTTTTTTCATCATTTTACTCACTTTACACATATTTATTTTGTATCTAGTATGAATAAGACATGAATTTGAGACTTATGATGCAGAAATGAACAAGACCATCCTAACACCTCGCATAATGGAGATGACATTTACTAGATGACACAATTCTGAATTCCTTTATAATATTGGTTTCCTATATTTGCTTCTGTAAGTGCAGACACATAAATCACACACTCAAAAACATGATCAAATGAAGGTAGAAGAGAATAATCACATCTTCTTACTCCGTAAACTATGGCCTTACTTCATACAGCCTAATGCTCATAATTTCTTAAACTAATATCCTATATACTTAAATAATAACTTGCTTCTGATACAGCATAGAACATATGTGGTCATAGAAGCCTTTAGATTATTCTAGTCATTTTTCTGAGTAAATAATGCTTTCTTATCAAAATATTCCAATTGTGATACTCTTCTGTGCTTAATGGTATTTTCATGGTTAAATTTATATTGTCATTCATTCTTAATTGGATTATTTGCTTTTTTGCAATTGACTTCATTGATTCTTTATATATTCTAATTACTAATCCCTTAGCAGATGGACAGTTGGCAAATATTTTCTCCCATTTTATAGATTGGCTCTTCACTCTATTGACTGTTTCCTTTGCTGTGCAGGTTTTTAGCTTGATGCAATCCCACTCATCTACTTTTGATTTTGTTACCTTTGCTTTTGAGGGTTTATCCATAAAATCTTTGTCCAGATTAATATCCTGAAGTATTTCTTCAACATTTACTTCTAGTCATTTCATAGTTCCACAACTTGTATTTAAATTCTTAATTCATTTTGATTTAATTTTTTTATGTGGTAAGAAATGTGGGTCTGGTTTCATTCTTCTGCATATGAATATCAAGTTTTCCTGGCACAATTTATTAAATAAACTATATACGTTCTTATATATGCTCCTGGTACCTTTGTCAAAAATGAGTTGGCTGTAAATCCATGGATTTATTTCTGGGTTTTCTATTCTGTTTTGTTGGTCTATATATTAATTAATTAATTAGTTAATTTATTTATTTATTGAAACAGAGTTTCACTCTTGTTGCCCAGGCTGGAGTGCAATGGCACAGTCTCAGCTCACTGCAACCTCCGCCTCCAGGGTTCAAGTGATTCCCCAGCCTCAGCCTCCAGAGTAGCTGGGATGACAGGCAGTCACCACCATGCCCGGATAATTTTTTTAAAAATTTTGTTTATTTTATTTTTTTATTTTTAGTAGAGACGGGGTTTTACCATGTTGTCTGGGCTGTTCGCAAACTCCTGACCTCTGATGTGTGCATTTATTTTTATGCTGGTACCATGCTACTTCGGTTACTGTAGCTTTACAGTATATTTTGAATTCAGGTAGTATGATGCCTCCCTTTGTTCTTTTTGCTGAGGATTGCTTTGGCTATTTGTGGTGTTTTGTGGTTCCATGCAAATTATGGAATTTCTTTTTTCTATTTCTGTGAAAGTCATTGGCATTTTTATTGGGAATTTCACTAAATCTAAAGGATACTTAGGGTAATATGATCATTTTAACACTATTAATTCTTCCAATCTATGAGTGTGGGATATCTTTGTATTTGTTTGTGTCCTCTTCAATTTCTTTCACTAGTTTTTTTTTTTTTTTTTTAGTTTTTCTTTTAGAAATATCACTTATTTGGTTAAATTTATTTCCAAAGTATTTTTGGAGTTATTAGAAATAGATATGCTTTATTTATTTATTTTTTTTAGATTGTTTGCTGTTGGTGTAAACAAATGCCAGTGATTTTTGTATGTTGATTTTGTATTCTGCAACTTTACTGGATTGTTTATGAGTTCTAACAACTCTTTGATGATCTTTCAGCTTTTCTAAATATTGAAGTATGTCATCTGCAAACAAGGATAATTTGACTTTTTTCTTTCCAGTGTGGATTCCCTTTATTTCTTTCTCTTTCCCGATTTCTCTGGCTAGGAATTCCAATACTATTTTGAATAAAAGTGGTAAAAGTAGGTACCCTTGTCTTTTTCCAGATTATGAGAAAATATATTTATTTTTTCTTATTTGGTATAATGTGAGCTGCTGTGTGTTTGTTTTAAATAATCTTTATTATTTTGAAGTGTTTTACCTATACCTATTTATTCAGAGTTTTTAGCATAAATAAATGTTGACTTTTATAGAATGCTTTGTCAGCATCTATTGAAATAATCATATCATTTTTGTTGATTCCCTTAATTATGTATCATGCTTATTGATTTGAGCATATGGATTCATCCCTATGATAAATCCCACTTGGTGATGATGAATGATCTTTTTAATGTGTTGTTGAATCTGGTGTGCTAATATTTTTTGAGGATTATGGCTTACTTTTGTCAGTAATATTGAACAGTAGTTTTCTGTGTGTTTATGTGTATGTGTATGTGTATCCTTGTCTAGATTTGGCATCCTAGTAATACTAGCCTCATAAAGTAATTTTAGTGGTATTGTTTCCTCTTCACTTTTTCGTAATAGTTTGAGTAAATTTGGTATGATATAGTCTTCAAATATTTGGCAAAATTCAACGGTGAACATTTTCCAAAGGAAGACTGATACGGTCTGGCTGTGTCCCCACCCCAATCACATCTTGAATTATAGCTCCCGTCATCCCTACATGTCATGGGAGGAACTCAGTGAGAAGTAATTGAATCATTAAGGCAGTTACCATCAGCTGTTCTCATGATAGTAAGTGAGTTCACATGAGATCTCATGGGTTTATAAGAGGCTTTCCCCACTTTGGTCAGCACTTCTTCCTGCTACCATGTCAAGAAGTACATGTTTGCTTCCCTTCCGCCGTAATTGTTAGCTTCCTGAGGCATCCCCAGCCATGGAGAACTGTGACTTAATTAAACCTATTTTCTTTATAAGTTATCCAGTCTTGGGCAGTACTTAATAGCAGTGTGAGAATAGGTAAATACAGTAAGTTGATACTGGGTAGTGGAACACTGCTATAAGGATACCAAAAATGAGTAAAAGGCAGAAGTTGAAACAGTTTGGAGGATCCAGAAATAGACAGAAAAATTGGGGAAAGTTTGGAGCTTCCTAGAGACTTGGAATGCCCAGAAGACAGGAAGATGTGGAAACATTTGGAACTTCCTAAAGACTTGTTGAATGGCTTCAACCAAAATGCTGATAGTAATATGGAAAATGAAGTCCAGGTTGAGGTGGTTTCAGAGAGAGATGAGGAACTTCTTGGGAATAAGAGTAAAGACCACTCTTGCTATGCAAAGACACCGGCAGCATTTTGCCCCATCCATAGAAATCTTTGGAACTTTGGAATTGAGAGAGATGGCTTAGGGTATCTGGTAGAGTAAACTTCTAAGCAGCATAGCATTCAAGAGGAAGCAGAGCATAAAAGTTTGAAAAATGTACATCCAGATAATGAAATGGAAAAGAAAACCCATTTTCTGGGGAGAAATTCAAGCCAGTTGCAAAAATTTGCGTAAGTAAAGGGGATCCAAATGTTAATTAAAAAGACAATGGGGAAAATGTCTTCAGGGCATGTCAGAGGGCTTCAGGGCAGCCCCTCCCATCACAGGCCCGATGGCCAAGTGGAAAAAAACAGTTTTATGATCTTGACCCAGGCCCGCCCTGCTCTATGCAGCTTTGGAATGTGTTGCTCTGTGTCCCAGCTGCTTCAGCTCCAGCCATGGAAACAAGTCCAGGTCATGATTTCAGAGGGTGCAAGCCCCAAGCCTTGGCAGCTTCTATGTGGTGTTCAGCCTGCTGGTGCACAGAAGTCAAGACTTGAGGTTTGGGAATCTCCACCTAGATTACAGATAATCTATGGAAATGCCTGGCCATCCAGGCTGCAGTCTCCTGCAAGGGTGGAGCCCTCATGGAGAACCTCTGCTAGGGCAGTGAAGAGGGAAATGTGGAGTTGGAGCCCCCACACAGTGTCCCATCTGAGACAATGCCAAGTGGAGGTGTGAGAAGAGGGCCACCAATCTCCAGACCCCGAATGGTAGATCCTCCTATAGCTTGCACCATTCACCTGGAAAAGCTGCAGACACACAACATCAACCTGTAAAAGTAGCTAGGAGGGGACTACATCCTGCAAAGACACAGGGACGGAGTTGGCCAAGGCCCTGGGAGCCCACCTCTTGCATCAGCGTGCCCATGTGAGACATGAAGTCAAATGAGATCATTTTGGAACTTTAAGATTTAATGACTGCCCTATTGGATTTTGTACTTGCATGGGGCACGTAGCCCCTTTGTTTTGGCCAATTTCTGTCATTTGGAGTGGGTATATTTACCCAATACCTGTACCTACATCTAGAAAGTAACTAAATTGTTCTTGATTTTACAGGGTCATAAGTGGAATGGACTTCCCTTGTCTGAGATGAGACTTTGGATGTGGACTTTTGGGTTAATTCTGGAATCTGTTAAGACTTTGAGGGACTGTTGGAAGGGCATGATTGTGTTTTGAAGTATGAGGACAAGAGATTTGGGAGGGGCTGGGGTGGAATAATATGGTTTGCGTGTGTGTCCACCCAAATTTCTTCTTGAATTGTAGTTCCCATAATACCTGTGTATCATGGGAGTGACCCAAAGAGAGTTAATTGAATCATGGGTGCAGTTACTCTCATGTTGTTCTAGTATAGTGAGTGAATTCTCATGAAATCTGATGATTTTATAAAGGGTTTTTCCCTATTTGCTTGCCACTTCTCCTTCCTGCTGCCATGTGAAGAAGGAGATGTTTGCTTCCCCTTCTACCATGATTTTGTTTCCTGCGGCCTCCCCAGCCCTATAGCACATGAGTAAATTAAACCCCTTTCTTTTATAAATTACTCAGTCTTGAGCAGTTCTTTGTAGCAGCGTGAGAACAGACTAATACAAAGACATACAAATCACTGACAGGTATATTAAAAAAAGTTCAACATTCCTAATCATCCAGGAAATGCAAATCAAAACTACAATGTGATATCATCTCACATCAGCTTAGATGGTTATTATCAACAATCAAAAAATAACAAATGCTGGCAAAGATACAGAGAAAAGGGAACACTAGTACACTGTGTATGGGAATGTAAATCAGTATAACCACTTTGAAAACCTCTATGGAGTTTCCTTAAAATACTAAAAATAGATTTACCATACAGTTCAGCAATTTGCCTGCTGAGTATATAGTCAAAAGAAAGGAAATCAATATATAGAAGAACTATCTGCACTCCCATGTAATTGTCACACTATTCATAGTAGCCAAAACAGGGAATCAACCTGTGTTCATCAGTGGATAAAACAATGAAGAAAATGTGGCACATATACACAATGGAATAATATTCACCCACAAAAAAGAATGACATCATGCCATTTGCAGAAAAACATATGAACTGAAGGACATTCTGTCATGTGAAATAAGCTGGGCACAGAAAGACAAATATTGTATGTTCTCGCTTTTATGTGGGAGTTAGACAAGTTTATTTATTAGAAATAGAGATTTAATTGGTAGTTATCAGAAGTTAGAAAGAGTGGGAGATTAGGAGAAATGAAGAAAGACTGTTCAATAGGCACAAATATACAGTTACATAGAAGGATTACATTTTAATGTTCTTTAGCACTGTAATGCCACTATAGTTAACAATAATTTATTATATATTTCAAAATAACTGAAAAAACATTTGGAATGTCTCTAATATAAATAAACAATAAATGTTTGGGGTGATGGATATGCCAATTACTCTGATTTGATCACTACACCTTGTACACATACATCATTATAACAAACGTATCTCATATATATGTACAATTATTACTTATCAATAAAATTGTATCGTTCTCATTCAATTATCAAGATTACTTTATTACTGTGCTTTTTAAATTAGAAAACAGGCATGCAAACAAATATCTTTTATTTTTTTCTCATAAATTAGTTGGCAAACCAATCAGTGTTTTTTTCTTTCTTTTCTCAATAAATACCTACCATGTATTAGGTACTACAGCACTTCCATCATCAGCAATGGTGAACCAAAGAAACAGAACACCTGCCTTCTTAGAGCTTGCTTTATGGTGAATAATGCAAAATATTTAAATCATAGATAATTATATAAGAATAATGATAAGTTCCATGATGAAAACTAACATGGTAGTGATGTGGTAGTGATGGAGCACAGGATAAAAATATCTACTTAGATTTCTTAGGTCACTTCTCAGAGTAAGAAATCTAAGGTCGTAGTTATAAAAAGAGTGGAGGGAAAAAGTGATCCAGTAAGATGAAGTTTACTGTGTCTGAGGCTTCAAAAACTGTTGCCTTTGAGGGACTGAAATGAAGTATGACTAAAGAACAGAGTAGGAAGAGATAAAACTGAAGAAGCAGGAAAGAGCTATATTTTGCCTATTCTACCTGATATTATTCAAAGTTAGGGCTTTTCAGTTTCCCTTGATCCTTTTCTCTCAGTTCCTATCCTTCTCTTTTTATTTTTAAATTTTCTGAATTAAGACACTAGGTGTTGATGAATCTCTCTCTCTCTTCCTCCCTCTGTCCCTCCCTCCCTCTCTCTCTCTACCGATCGATCTATCAATCTATCAATTGTGAAAAGAGAGTAAATCTTGAAACCACAAAATCACTAAGCCAAATGGGAAAATCAAGCTGGGAACTGCTTAGGGCAAACCTGCCTGCCATTTCATTCCTAAGTAAGATAGCTACAAAGCTAAGTAGCAATATACCACCCTCACAATTTGCCCACAGGAAATTCCTTGTGGACAAAAGACAGACAGAACTCATAATCATCCCTCTGAGCCTCACCTGAGACAAATACATATCTGACTGCTTCCTCTGCCCTATTGTTTATGTAAAAATGCAGATTCACAGACAGGGCAGTGGCTCACACCTGTAATCCCAGAACTTTGGGAGGCCGAGGCAGGAGGATCACAAGGTCAGGAGTTTGAGAACAGCCTGACCAACATGGTGAAACCCTGTCTCTACTAAAAATACAAAAATTAGCCAGGCATGGTGGTGTATGCCTGTAATCTCAGCTACTAAGGAGGTTGAGGCAGGAGAATGACTTGAACCCGGGAGGCAGAGGTTTCAGTGAGCCGAGAACACGCCACTGCACTCCATCCTGGGTGACAGAGTGGGCGACACCATCTCAACACAGATGGGTGACACCATCTCAACAAAAATAAATAAATTAAAATGTAGATTCACTGAACAAGACTAAATTGTATATTCAGTGGAAGACTGACCAAGGACTCAAAATAATGCAACCTTTTGTTCCTTATCTACTTCTAATCTGCAAGCCCCCACTTCAAGTTGTCCCTCCTTACTAGACCAAACCAATGTACATCTTACACATGTTATTTGATGTCACATGCATCCCTAAAATGTATAAAAGCAAGTGGTACACCACTATCTTGGAAACATGTCTTCAGGGCCTCCTGAGGCTGTATCATGGGTATGTCCTTAACTGCAAAATAAACTTTGTAAACAGACCGAGACCTGTCTCAGATATTTGGGGTTCACACAATCAATCGTCAACCCTAGGTTGTTTTTCTATGATCACTACATATACTTTGAAAATCAGAAACTTTTGCTTTAAACAATCTTCATAGACAAAAGTTCAGTTTTCTTATATCTCTTTTATTTCATATTAGATTAAAAAAAGTCTGATAAAACAATGGAAAAATTATCCTGGCACCCTGTCATCCAGATTCCTGTCAAAGATCTTTCCCAACCTCCTGTCATTTATTTGTCTCTGTTTCTCTGACTCTGTCACTGTGTCTCCCTGTCTTTGCTGATGGGAGCATTTGCTAAATCTCAGTTTACTCTCAGAATATTCTAAGATTATACTTTAGGGGAACCAGAATACACACTAACTGAGTATGCTAGTTCTCCAAGTCTGCATTCAGCCACCAATTCAACTATAAATCAGGAAGCTCACCCATTTAAAAGAGTTCCTTGTTCCCAGAACCGGCTCTCATTTATTTATTCTTCAACGTTTCCTCTCTAGAATGTATAGGTTTATGGAATGTTAGAAATTATTATTTATTGTGTAGCTTCCAATAAAGTGGACTTTTCTTTCTTCTCCGTGCTCTACATTTTCTGTTTATGAATTATTGTGAATCTGTTTCTCAATATTTATGGATGTTGTCTGCCTCATCATAATTTTATACCTCATGATTTTCTCTTGGTATTATACCTCCTAAGTGGATAGATGGACATTACCCAAAACTTAACTTCCTCCTATGTAAGTAGCAACTGGATCTCATTTACTAAACATACACTTGGCTCTGGCAGAAAAGAAAATTTAACACACTTCTTTTTGCTATTAAAATACCTTCTTAGCTTCCACATATCTCAGTTCGGTTTGAAATATCACATGAAACTACAGTTCTATGTGGCCTCTTTTTACAATACTTTTCAGCTTACTCTCTTAGCAAATTGCCAAGCTCGTGAACTCCCTATTTTTCATTGGGTTCTGATAACATCAGATCCGGAGAGTTTGTCTTTAGTCATTTAATCATCTCACAATCTTCTATTTTGTTAAAACAGCAGAGGAGGACCACTTCCTTTGTGCATTGTCAAGAAAAGTACCTCTAAAAAGTAATAAGACATTTTATTTTTCCAACATTCATCAGGTTACAATATATCCCCTAAACAACTCTCTAAGCTTTGGCAGCTTTATTTAAAGACATGCACTTAGAACAGAAGATCCAAAGAGCCTTACACAACATTTCTTTCTCTTTCTTTGATGTTTTAACCTGTGAACTGTCAATGGTTCTTTGATCTGTTTCAATTCACAGAGAAAGGAACATAAATAAGAGCATACCCAAACTACATGGATTCTAAATTGCATGTCTATGGGGTACCCTAAAATAACATCATACATGTGTATATATAGAGAGAGATAGATTTGGCTTTAATATACATGCCATAAATCACCACATTTATCACAGCATTTGTAATTATGTTATGTTGTATATCCCATATGCATGTGAAATGTGTGGCAAAGTTGAATCTCACTAACTAGTCATCTTACAACTGTATTATGTGCTTTATGAGAACAAAACTTTGAGCAGAACAGTCATCAAAAATTTGCATGACTAAAGTGTACTTTAAAAGCCCACAAACTGATATTGAATCATTTTTGTCAGTGTTTATAAAT